>NC_133619.1:30370389-30552889 GCF_048593235.1 Sminthopsis crassicaudata | reverse complement strand
TGAGTCAGGGATGCTAAGAATCATGCATTTTTAAGATTGTTTTACAAACAGTAACTATTATTCTTTCAACTGAGCAAATTTTGTTTAGAGGCAGTGAATTGAATTAATATATTAGTGAAAAAATATTTAGTGGCACTTACTATGTGCCACACAGTATGCTAAAGGTTAGACATATAAATATAAAGTAAGAGATAATCTCTACCCTCAAGGAGCTTCTAATGGGAGGGGACAAGACATATAACAGTGATGATTGGGGAAAAGTGAAATCACATAGACAATGAATGGCACTATACTACAATTCCAGAAGCAATGGATTGGTTTGATTGCTGCACTTAGAATTATTGGTGGAAAGTGGGAGAAAGGGATGTGTAGAGAGATTAATATTTAGGCCTCTTGGGGCAGGCTAGATGTAGTAAATTCTCACACATTAAGGTCCTAGATTGACAGCTAGGATTCTGGCTGGGTGGAGGTAGAGACAGGAGGGTCAACTCATAGCAGGAAGATTTTCTGAGAGTCTGGGGCTGATTACATCTAATTATTACTCACCAATCAGCCTGAATCTTAACCTCTTTCTTAATCTCTAGTCTCATATCTCCAAATGCTTCCTAAATATCTCCAGCAGGATGTGTTATACATGACTCATGTGTCCAAAATTGAACTTATTATAATATATGGGAGATGGAGTTGATTAAAATAATTACAGAAGGAACTGAACCATAGCCATTCCAACATGTTCACTATAAGTGAAATAAAACTAAAAGAATGGAGCCACTAAACAAAAGCTTGCAAGCTTCTCCCTTAAAGAGGCAAAAAATTAGTTAGCTTCTCAAACATCCAGAGGTAACAAGTGTCAAGGATCTGTGGTGAGTATAAGCAAAGACACTATCAAGAGATTCTAGCAATTTATGTATCAACATCATCTGTAGATTATAAAGCAAAGAAATTCTATGGCAGATTCATCCAGATTCTCCAGAGTAAGTCAGCACGTATCTCAATCACTTCAGTATGATTCAAGAATTCACATGGAAGGATGGGAAAATTTATATTGGAAAATGTGATTTGAAATTAAGTAACCAAGGAGACCAAAGTGTTGTACTTTATACTCAGAAGCTCTTACCTATATGTCTTGGATACTTTATTCATGAAGAGGATAGCTGAAATTCTCCTTCATATAGAAAAGGATTATTACCCTGATTTAAAGATGAAGAAATGAAGACTCATGTTAGTTCTCTCACATTTATACCAATAATAAGATATATCAAGTAATTCAGAGTCTGTTTATTGTAGTGAATTGTGGACCAGAATCAGATTCAGAAATATGTGTCCCAAAAAGGACCCTTCGTCTTTCCTTCTCATTTTTAAACTCCGTTTTTTACAAACTTTCCTAGTTAGATCAAAGGCAATTCCATTCTTCTACCTAAATAGGTTTGGAACTCAGGGGTTAACCTTAACAGCTTACTATGTCTCATGCTACAAAACTAGTTACCAGATGTTGCTGCAGCTATTTCCACAACTCCTCTCTCATCTGACCCATTTTCTCTCCTCCCACACCTCCCATGTTAACTGAGGCCCTTAGCATCTCTCACTTTGTCTCTCCTGTCCCAAGTCTTCTCCTATTTTATTTCATTCTACAGACTTCTTGCTTGCAAAATGATTTTCCTGGAGCATAGATGTGATCATGTCAGTTAACCTGTGGTTTCCTCTTTCCTCTAGAATAAAACACAAATTCCTACAGTGTTTCAATTCCTTCCAAACATGCTCCATCTACATTTCCAGCCTCAATGGATGTTGTTCTCCCTCCTGCACTCTGTGATACAACCAAACTGATCTTCATGATCCTCCATCTCTTTTGCCTTTGCATTGATTGTCCCTCATGCCTGGAATGTCTTTTTTTATCACTCACCTCATAGAATCCCTTTCTTCTTTCAAGACCATCAAATACTGTCTTCTATGTGGAGCCTTTTCTCATACACTCCACTCAATTACCAGAGATTTTATCTTATTTACCACTTTGTATTTTTCCTTATTAATTCTCTTTCTATTAACTTTGTGTATACTCACAAATGTCCTTGATCTCTCTGCATGAAATCTATGCTTTTTACTTAATAGAAATTGTTTGCTTTATTGTATCTGTATTCCCAGTATTTAATTTAAGTATGTTACTTAAGTATTTAAGGATAGCATTATCCTCTTAATAAAGATTGTTGAGTAATTGATTGAAGACCTGTCTCTGATATATATATATATATATATATATATATCAGAGTGACTCTGGATGACTCTGGATAAGTCCCTTAACCCTAATAACTCGGTCAATTCACTAAAATGAAAAACAATTATGTACCTGCATTGGTAGAGTGAATTTCCTCACTGGGACAGAGCTATGTGGAATTTATATAGGAAATGGACATGATCTGGATAAAGCTCTAGCAAAAATAAGACTGAGAAGGAATGAGCAGATATAGAACACTAGGAGAGAGTGGTATGCCAAAAACCTAGAGAGAGAGAGAGAGAGAAGAGAATAATCGAGTGTCAAAGACTGAAAGTTCAAGAAGTTTTAAGAATGAGAAAAGGTCATTGGATTTAGTGACTAAGATCATTTGTAACTTTGGAGAAAGCAGTCTCAGTGGAATGATGAGATTGACAGCCAGACTGTAAAGTTAAGAAAAGAGTAAGAGGGATTGAAACAGATGAATTGATTATAGATGGCTCTCTTAGGAAATTTAACTATGAAATGAAAAAAAAGAGATTTTGAGATTGTTGTTTGCTTGTTTTGACAACGAGGAAGAAAATAGTATGTTTGTAGGCAGTGGTATAGCCTACAAGGAGAAATTGAAGATTAGTGAGTGAGTAGGGATGATAAGAAGGAGAAATCTGCTGGAGGGGCTGTGATGGAATTAGATGCCTTGTGCATGTTTGCTTTGGTAAGAAGGGATACTTCATCATATGAGATAGGGAAGGAGAATAAGAAAGTGCCTAAATGCATCCAAGTGATATGAGATAAGAGTTTTTAAAATTAAATATGAGACAGGGATCTTAGCTGAGGGAATCGGGGGAACTGGATCAGTTAAGGAGGAATGGAAAGAATTGGAAAAGGAAATATCTGAATGAGATAGCAAGTTAATTAGGGAAGTATAAGAAGATATCCTTTCTTAAGTGAGGACCTGGTTAAAATTATATAACATAAGATTTTAGTGGACCCAATCAGCATAATTTCATAATTTTTTTTCAGGTCCTTTCAGCATCATATGAATAGGAGTGAAGGGATCACACTGTGAGATGCCTTCCTTCCTTAGCCAAGGCTGATCAAAGCAAGATCACCTACAGAATATGGAGCCATGAGACTCAACAGAGTTGGGTTCAAGTCAGAGATAAAGGTGGAATGACAATGGATCAAATAAGGGAATTACAGAGTTCATAAACAAGGAAGTGGAGCATTTGTATGTGGAAGTGAGGTTTGGTGGAGGAGTTAGGAGAAATGAGTAAACTTGGGAAATGGGAAGCTTGAGTCTTGTCAGACATCCAGGGTACAGTGATTCCTCCCAGCAAAGAATAATACTGGGTTTTGGTGGGGGGACGAGGAGAAAGAACCCCTGGTTTAAGAGTAAATGAATTGTTGTCATAGCTTTATTTGGAAAAAATCTATAGATACCTACTGAAGCAAATCCTCTCAGCGATTGTTTGTGGACTGATTGAATTAAGCATGATCCTAGCAAAGAGAGTTTTTTTTATTTATTTAGAGAAACTGTAAGGTACAAAGAAAAGATATCTTAAATATTTTGTAATGTAAAAGACATCATTAAGGTTGTACATGACAAGAAAACTAGGCCAATCTTGTTGAGAAAATGACGGGCAATAGATGAAAATGGATGCTATTCCAATAAGTGTTGGGGACAATCGCTACTGTTTACTACCATGTATCTGTGTTATTTTATTTTATTAGAAGATAGGTACAGATGAATATGGATAGCAAAAGATAAAAACAAGTAATGAAAGGTTTCATGATTATGAGCCGGTTTCAGCCTCTACGTCTTGATAATGGCCTGATGACAATGATTTTAGAAGTAATATCTCTTCATCAAGCATCACCGGACTAGCATAAAGCAGAAGACCCAGAAGTAAAAGGCTTGCTGTCTTGTTCATTGGCTCTAAACTCAAAAGTGTTTGAGGAGTCAGTTTTCAGCAGATAATTGTTTCCTCAGGATAATTCTAGTAATTCTCCCGTCATGGAAACAAAGTATATCCACTTTTAATTTGTGTTCAGTGATAAAATTGTATTAAAACCCAATTACCATGTTCGGGTGCTATACTAGTGCCAGAACGACATGAATGCCCATTTCTTAAGATGTAAGGTAAATGTCTCGAAAATGAAGTGTGCGTTCATATTTTGAAGAAATGGGATGGAATCTGGTTGCTGTAGTTAAGCTGTAACATTTAGGAGAAATTACTCTTGGCCTATAAAAATCAGAAAGCTCATTATAGTTAGTAACATACTAGCATCTAAGCATTATTTCTTTTATATGGGGAGATTGTAAAGTCAACAGGGACCACTTTGGCAATTTAGGAATTGTTTATTATTCAAGAATGTAACATATTAAGTTTATGTTGTTCCTACAGCACACAGAGAAACCAGTACCATCATACTGTATTTTTCTTCTTTTCTTCCTTCCTTTCTTCTTCTTCTCTCCCTCCCTCCCTCCTTTCTTCCTTTTCTTTCCCTTTCCTTTTCATTTTCCTTTTTCTTCCTTCCTTCCTTCCCTCTCTTCATTCTTCATTTCCTCTCTCTCTCCCTCCTTCCCTTCCCTCTCCTTCCCTCCCCTCCTTTCTTCTCTTCGTCCTTCCCTTTCTTTCTTGCTTCCCTCTCTTCTTTCTTCCTTCCCTATCTCTATCCCTTTTTCTCTTCTTCCCTTCTTCTCCTCACTTTCCCTTTCTATCCTTTCCCTTTCCCTTTGCCTTCCTCCCTTCCTCCTTTTCTCCTTTCTTTCCCTTTCCAAGCTTCCTTTTCTTTCCTTCCTCCCCTATTTATTCCTTCTCTCCCTTCTTTCCATCTCTTCTTTCTTCCTTCCCTATCATTGTTCCTTCTTCCCTCTTATCCCTTGCTCTTTTCCTTCTTTTTCCCTCCTTTATTACTTTTCTTCCTTCTTCTATCACTCCCTTCTTTCTTTCTTTCTTCTTTTCTTTCTTTTTTCCAAATCTGTAATTTCTTCCCTTCCTCCTTCTTTCTCTTCTTTTTCCTTTCCCTTCCTCCCTTTCTCCCTTTTTCCTTCCTTTTCCCTTTCCACTCATTCCTGCCTCCCTCACTCTCTTTCTTATTTATTCTTCTTCCTTCCTTCCTTCCTTCCTTCCTTCCTTCCTTCCTTCCTTCCTTCCTTCCTTCCTTCCTTCCTTCCTTCCTTCCTTCCTTCCTTCTTTCCTTCCTTCTTTCTCACCTTCAATTCCCCACAGCTTAGAGGATAATAGGGATTATGCCCAACTATTTTCTTGAATATTACAAAGAAACATAAAAAGTAAATGCTATCAGAGAACAATTTCAAAGAAAAAAAATTTTATCTCGAGCATTTTAGCAAGTTGTATGGGAGCACAGCCTTTATCCTAAACTATGTCCCAAGCGATCATATTTATTCAGTCCCTGATTGGTTGGCATAATCCTTTGATATAAAAAAAATGATGGAATTCTTCTGCCTACTCAATGTTAATTCAGATTGACAGATGACTGAGCAGCTAGAGGACTGGCAATTAAAAGAACTGGGTTCAAGTATGGCTTCTGACATATCCTGCCAATGACTATGAGCAAGTCTCCCCAGACATGATAAATTATGTGACATGATAAATTATGAAGGAGTCACTGATCCTTATCTTTAGAAGAAGTTTCCCTGAAAGGTTGATTTTCCTGGTAAATCAACCCACCTTGATTAACTTATTCCTCCAGATTTTTAAATAATGTTTTTATTCTAAAAGAAGAAAAAGTGAGGATGGTCATCCTGATATAGATAATAACCCATACATGACCATGCCACCTAGAGAATCATTGCTTTCTTTAATATAAGTATCAAATGATGTATCCAGAACATCTCAATCTCTAGTCACCCAATATGGAAGTATTCACCATTAAGGTATTTAAATTCTACTTGACCATATTTATATTTTCAATCTTTAGGACCTTTGGGGGAAAAGGGAGCAAAACAAATGTAATTAGTTTTCTAAATTCCTATTCATGATAAATGAAGACTATCATGAGGAACCTTTATGACCAGGAATAAAAGTGAAGAAAGCAAAAGATAACCCTGATGTGCCCCTGGTATCTATGCAATGTCAAGAAATGTAGAAGTCCTTTAGCATTTGGTGGCCTTGGTAGCAGACGTATTGGGATATATAGGCAAGAGGGACAAAAGAAGGAAAAATAAGGATTGGGTTTGGCCATTAGATATGATATTTACAGTAACAAAGATCATAGATCCATCAAAGAATTAAGAGTAGAAGGTAATATTTTTATTCAGTTTATTTATTTCAAGCATCAGGATGCTTGTTAGTAGTCAGAGTTTAAATGAATAGATCCACATTTGTTTGCCTTATACAAATCCTTCCATGTTCATTCTTTCAGACCCATCCTTTTATCCATTAAGTAATGAGAGTGAAGGTCCATCAACCACCAGAAGCAAGCATCATTTGCCATTCCTAATTGAGTGAAAGCGGTTAGATTATTGGCTTCTCCCAGAGAAGTTTGAATCAGTTGGTTGTACATTTGTGCCCCTCTGAGGTCCATTCTGATTTTAACTTATTGTATGTCCTTTTTGCTACATGATTTTCTTTTGTGTTTCTTCATGGAGTGAGCTACCTCTAATAAAATCTGCTCCTCTCTGCTATTCATTCTAGAGATGTTATTGGTTGTCTGATGAACCAGGAAGATTCTGCATGTCATTCTTTCCATTACACAATGTGGAAGCATAAACTGCTGCCACCAGGATGCCTTGGATGATTTCTGTCCTGATTTTCTTATCCTGCATTGATGAGATTGAGAACATGCAGCTAAAGCTGTCACGGACCACTCTGTATCACCAGCATCCCTTTGTTCCCAGGCTGTTATTCTACTAACACTTAAACAATCAGAGACTGAGAACTTAGAAGGGACATTAGAAGTCATTGAATATGATCTCCTCATATTATAGATGAGGAGTTGAGACCAAAAGAGATCAAGTGATTTCCCCAGAATCACACAGCTACTAAGTAGCTGAGATAAGATTTGAATCCAAGTCTCCCTGATCCCATGCTAACATTCTATACAGTATACGATGATATCTTTCAGAGAGGGGACCACTATAGATATATTCCAGGATCTCTGGGTTCTCCAAACAATCTGCAGAGAATTTGTAGTTTGTCTTTGTTCAGTCAATCTACATTTCTAGGACAATCAACCTAGATGCCTGTATCAGCTCCAATTGGCATTTCCAGGATAGCATTTGTAAATAAAACCCAGCATATGATATGTTCACCATTCATCTTGAGCCTGATTTTCCATTTGGGAATACCACAACACTGCCCCACGGCAATGATGAATCATCTGAAGAGACTGAATCCCTAAGCTTTATATCTTTGTGGATATTCACATATCCTGATTCTACAAACCATTTGATTTTGGTTCAATTTCCACTGTTCATGTCTTCAAGAATACTAATACACATCAGTTATTTTGCTGTATGCAATGCATTCTATTGAGTTAAATTCTCTTTCATAATCCGCCAAAGGGTAAATCAGATGGAAATCCACAATTGTTTGCAGGATTCTTGGAGTTGTTAACTATGGGCAGTCAGTCCACAGCGAGAAATTATCCTGCCAATTTGTCCACTTGTGACCAGAAGAATTCACTGGGCCATTTTCCATTTGAGAATATAAAAAGATAAGAAGAATATATAGATGATGTGGCAGATAGAATGCTGAACTTAAAATCTGGAAGACAAGTTATATTCTTGTGGGCTAGAGTCCTACTGAGTGAGACTGGCTAAACAAATCTCTTAACTTCTTTTGGCCTCAGTTTCTTGGCCTGTTAAAAGGGGACAATAAAAGTGCCTTCCTCACAGGCCTATTGTGAGGATTAAATGAGATAATATATGGAAAGTACTTTGCAGACCTTCAAGTGCTATATAAATAATGCATGTTGTAATTTTACTAAAGATGAGTGACTATCATAGCTATTTTCTGCACAAGTTGGACCATGGTACTCTCAACGTAATCATCAAAATTTAGTGGCTTCCTATTTTTATTTCCAGGATGAAAATAAATTAATAAATAAAAAAATCAGGGTAATTAAAGCTATTGACAGAGTAGATATTTAATGCATGTTTATCAACTAACTAATAATATCTTCTACTCTGTGAGTTTCATTGATGTACAGAATGTCAGTTTTTTAGTTAAATAGAGGTGAGAAGTTAGATAAAGATATTATAGGACTGAGAATTAGTGTTATAACTTTAACCACTATATGGGTCTTTTTCTGGGACATTCCTCTGGATACTGAGTAAATGGTAAGGATATTAAAAAAGTATATGTTTATCCTTTTTTCCATTTATATTTATTTTATTTTTTAGTCATTAATCATGGGACTTAGAGAAGGAAACACAATTCTTTCCCATAGGAAACTCTATCATTTTTACAGATGAGGAAACTAAAATCTATACAGCTATCAAGTTGATTAACTGGATTAAAATACAGGTTATCCTGTCAGTCCAGTTACATAGCTTTTTCTATCTCTCTACCCTTTGGGCTTTGTCGTTAGGATGAAGAACAGTTTGATGGTGAGTGCGCACACTTCATTGAAATGCTTGTGAAGTTAGCTATTGTGCCTCTTCCCCACATGTCCCCAGGAGGAGTGCCTTACCCCTATATATCTTAGATTATACACACACCCCTTTTAGTCTTAGTTTTTCTAGAATGAAGATTCTTTTTAGTATTATTTCCCATGATAATCCCCTCCATCTCCTTGATCATTCAAGCATTTGCCTATTAAGAAGTATAGTAACAAAATAAACAGCCTCTTTTGCAAAATATGTATGTCTTTGGGGGTCATTTGTAGAACTTTTGTAACTGTTGTGCCAGCAGTTCCCTTTTAGCTCAAAAATATTTTCATTTTTTAAACAGCACACAGAGAAGATAAAGTCCTACAGAGGGATTTGGCTTTAAAAATTAATGATTCATTTATTTAAATTGTTGCCAGGCTAAGGCCCCACTGGCATGATTACTCCAGGATGGTGTTCTTAAGGCCACAGTGACTCAGGGTGCAGAGTGAATTAAATTTGTGATGATAAATCCAAATGTAGCCTATGGAAACCAATTGAATCAAGTCTCAGTGTAGATTTTCCTTGAGTTGGTGGAAGTATGAAATAATTGGTGGCTCTTTGATTTGGGTTTTTATTACCTTATTTTAATAAATTTCTAAAGAACATAGACTACATGTTAAGCAACAGGTGACAGCTTGCTGCCTTTGATCCACATGCAGATTCACAAATGCAGAGCAGCTCTATGATCTGGAGGGAAGCCTGCTGAACTCAGGACAGCAAACATGGGTTCAAATTTCTGCTCTGCCATTTAGGAATTTTTATTGTGCTCTTATAAAAATGGGAATAGGGACATCTACGGAGCCTGGAGCCAAGAAAACTCATATCCCTGAATTCAAATTCAACCTCAGACATTAACTTGCTGTGTGATTCTGGACAAGATGCTTCATTCTACCTCAGTTTCCTCATTCATAAAATGAACTGGCGAAGGAAAAGATAAATAACCCCAGTATCTTTGCCAAGAAAACTCCAAATGGGGTCATGAAGAATCAGACATACCTAAATAATAACTGAACAACAATAAACTAGGGATAAATCTTACACTCCCTACCTCACAAGGTGACTGTTTTGACCAAAGTGCTTTAGGAATTTTAAGTGTTATAGACCAAATTACTGCTGCTATTCCTAACATGAGCCCTTGATGTTTACAGAAATAATCATTAATTGTTTTCACCTATGAATAGTGATAGATTTAAATTCTCCTATGATTTCCAGACTATTATTATTACAGATGGAAGGGGATAGAGTGCTATCTACGTCTACTGAAAGTAACTGACTTTTATTTATCATTTGTGAATTAATGTCATAACCCTTCTGGAGTCTTCATTGCTCTCTAAGTCATTTATTTATTTACTGCAACTCAGCAAGCTCTCATTAAGCGCTCACAGTGTGCTAAGCCTATTAGCTGGGGGATAGAATGACAAAAATGAAATAGTCCTTTCCTTCAGGGAGCTTCCATTCTATTAGAGGAAGAACAATATTCACGAAGATGAGCAAATAGCTTATTTAATGTAAAAACATGTATATATAAATATATAACCTAATATAATTGTAATAGATGCTTCTTCTACAAGTATTGATAAAGCAGAAACTAAGATGGAAGGGACACAGATGCCATAACTCTCATTTTTAATCATCAGTGTTCCTATATCCTCAAAATCCCTAGGCTTAGCCTCAGTTCTAGGTCTCAACAATGATAATCCACTCAGGAATAGGACTAGAATCATTATTCCCCTTTCTCTACCAGATGCTAAAATAATATTTGAGTGAGATTGCTTTATGACCTCACCTACTATTTACTCTCTGGATGCTTTAATTGACATTAATATGGGATAAATAGAGTTCCCTTTGATAGTGACACTAATCCAACTTCATCACCTGAAGCCCAGAGATCCAATACCTTATGAAATAGGAAAGGAAACAACCTTAGCTCCGTCCTCTCTTCAACACAGTCCAAAAAGCACACTTATCTTCATGGCCATTTAATGTAGACAAATGTCTGGTGTTCCAGATAGAACTCGGCCTGGCATCTCTAATTACCAAATGGGTATGAGCAAACTCATTAATTAAGGTCCTGTTTATAGTTAGTGGTGAAGTGTAATCAGTTGTTAGGGTTACCTGGAGGAGAAATGGCCATTCTGTGAAAATATTTACAGAGGATGGGCAAGTGTTAAGAGACGTGGAAGAGCTAGCCACTCACATCCGCTGGTGAAATCCAAGCCCATTATCTCTTACTGGCAGGAAGCAATAACTCTTATAAACTCTGATCCCATTTCAAACAAATAAACAAATGTGGTTAACAATGGAGGCATAAATATAACTGAAATGAATTGGCTAATAGGCTCATTCCCTCTTTATGGATATTAACCTAAGATCTAACTACAGGCATATTTGTTGTTTAAGGGTGAAGAAAGCTACAGGGACAATCTTATTAAACTGATTAATGTTAATGTCAAGAATAATGCCGGGGGTGGAATGTTTAAATGCATACTGTCTTTTGCGTACCAAGATAATGTTAACCACACTGAAATCCATGAGGACTTTGAATTGTTCCTGCTTGTGATACTTTCAGGGGGACAGATTGTAGTCTGTGTCCACCAAGAGTAATTGGCTTGCATATTCATCATTTAATTAATTCTCATTTGCACCTGCACACTCTTCAGTCTTTACTTAGACAGCATCAATACCTTTTTTTATTTTTATTCAGACCTGTGAGTCTGTTGGCCTATGAAGCTTTCTCTTTTCAATAAAGCCTTCCTAAAGTTCTTGAGGTCTTATGTTGTTTTATCTTTGCCTATCACAGTGCCTTGTTCGGAACTGAAAACTCGACAAATGCTTGTTACTTGATTGAATAATTAATTCTTCCATCAGTTAGGGCTTTCTCCTACTTCAGATATTCTTAGAAATCTTTAATTTCTCCTATTTCCCCCTTTACATGCTACCCTAAATTACACTGGTCTAGGTTCATGTGACCACTTTGTACCAGTGGTAATTCCTGAACTCAGAAAGGTCACTAAATTATCCTAAACTTAGTTTCCTCAACTTTAAAATGAACCAGATGATCTTCAAGGTCACTTCCAGATCATAATTGGTCTTGCACCGTCCATTCCTACTCTCACTCCACCAGAATCCACTTGCCTTGAGGGCAGGACTTTTTGTATTTAGCACGAGACCTAGTACAGAAATGGTGTCTAATATGCATTTATTGTTGAATTGACAGAGATCAGCTTTCCAATCAAGAAACCAAGAAGAAGCTATTCAATTTTTCTTTCATTTTAGTCTTTTTATGAGATCAGTTAGCATTTACTTACATCCCTCCCATAGGCACTACAGAAGCATTTTAACAGCTAAGTGATCTTTACAAACAACATCCAATCCATGAAGAAACACCGACAAGAACTGTGATTACAATCCACAATTTAAAGTAATTCCTTTCAAGTGAAGAAGCTCAAAGCAGGAATCCACAGCTCTTTCATGCTTCATGAAAGGTTAAAAGTGACAAGCCTGCAGGTGAGAAATAGCTCCGTGTGTGGAGGTTTATGCCTTATCTGTAAAATGAGGTGATTGAACCAGAGGAGCTCAGAGGCTGCTTCCCGCTCAGAGATTCTGAATTTACTGGAGCTTTTAGCATTCCCTACGAGTCACAGAAGCATGCAGTGTCAGAGTTGAAAGAGAACTCAGCCACCATGCCATTCAATCTAAACCAAAATACAAATCCTTAGTATGATATACCCAACAAGTAGTTCCTGAGGTTTTGCTCAGAGCTTTCTAGTGAGACAGAACTCACTTTATCCCAAAGCAGTCCATTACACTTTTTGAGTACTTCAATTTCAGCTAGTTTACCTTCCAATGATACTTAATTGCCCTCTCTCAAACTTTGACCAGTTTTCCCCATCTTGAGCCAATTAGAACAGGTTTAATCTATCTCCTCTTTGATAATGGTTTGAATATCTTAAAATAGGCATCAAGTCCCTACACACACACACACACACACACACACACACACACACACACACACACACACACACACACACACACTTCCCTGATATGCTACAGATTTTCAGTTCTACCAGATGATAATTGTTTGGCCTGAATCAAAAGCTCTTAGTTGCTTTCTATTAAACATTCTGAGCTTATCAATGCCCTCTCTAAAGCATGGCATCCTGAGAACAGTTCATTTATTTCTTCATTCAACAATGTATTAAGAGCCAACTACATGCCAGGCATAATACGCCAAATTCATTTGTGATCTAGCCAGGGCAGAGTGGGGTGAAATCAGTGTTACATATGACAAGAAAAATTGGTAAGTTAGTCATAAAGTGAATCAAAGATAAGTTAGATGGTCCAAATGGTCTATTGAGCTACCAGAAAAGAACTAAATTAAGCTCTAGTTCACTTCACTAGAAATTTTATGATAAAATGTAGATGAGTCACATAAGAAAGCATCATTGGGTTGTTATTTTCCTCCAGTGGAAGGAGTGCCAACTAATGAAATCTTGGGTCATTCAAAATGTGGGAAAAATAGTGGGAAATTTCAGTGGAAAGATAACTGGACTTTTAATCAGAGGATCTGAATTTAAATCATGGTTCTGCTGTTTACCACTTGTGTAAGATTGAGCAAATCATTTGATCTCTCTTGACTTCAATTTGCTCTTCTAAAAAAATGAGAGTACTGTACTAAATGGAGTTCAAATTTTCTCCTTTTAACTCTAGTCCTGTGAGCTAGAGTATCTTTTCTTTTATGCATAATACCCAATTATGATAATTAGCTCATTAGAATCCTATGGACCACATTGTAGCCTCTCAGGTCCATGTGGTTTCTTCATCTGCTGCTTAGGGAGATTATATTAAATGAAAAACTAGGAATAACATTATAATTGTTCTGAGAATCTAGGCAGGAAAATCCCAAAAATTTCAACAGAGAAATAGCTCTCTTTAAATTTATATTTATGTTTATTTTTTAACCCCTTATGTGTGTATGTACTTGGAACAAAATTTATATTACTGGAAATATTTATGTAAAGAAGCATTGGAGTAACTTACAGTATCTGATATTGTACAGATAATAGACCTGCCAGTTTAGTGTCAGGTTCAGGAAAGAACAATGCTCACCCTGGAAATTCCCTCTGTCCTTTAGGAGGTTCATAAAACTAGTGATGTCAGCTTTAGTCTCCTGCTCATAGATATCTGTAAGATTGATGACACAATTCAGTCTCTCCTCTGGTACAGTTCAGTCCTACTTTCTCTTTCTTCTTTTGATATGTGCCCCTGGGTTACCAATTCTTTTTGGGTCATCCCTTGATGCCACCTACTCCTTCTATGCAATATTATTGAAATATCATCTTAGTTGTGACTTAACTGCTGCCTTCAGTCCTTCTCCCAATCTGAACAGATATTGATTATTCAATGAGTGTCTAGCTCTTGTTCACACCTAGCAAACCTTGGAGATGTGTTCTCTCCTTATAAAAGTCAGACATAAAAGCATCTTGACACATACTTTAAATAGGTTGGGAGTAATGTCATTGGTTTATTCACTGATTATAGTGGCCAAAAACAGTTGTAGTTACTGGTAAATGATACATGTTTATCTATTGCTCTGGATGAGACCCACAAGGTCAGGAATTCTACTTCTTGGGTTCTTGCAGACTTTAAAATAGCCAACATCCTTCTGAGGAACAGCTAGGAGAACTTTCTTCCCGGAACAAAACCTCTTTCTCTTGATTTAGTCCCTCTCCTTTGGTCTCAGAGCTAGCCTCAGGCCTAAGATTCTTCCAGGACTGAACCTTTCCTTTTCTTCCCAGGAATGAATGCTCTCTCATTCCTCATTTGGCATTATCATGTCTATAATTTGGCAAGCTTTAGTCCCAGCTTTTCCTCACTGGACTCCCTGAGCTTGCCCTTTTATGTAATTAAGGCTTCTGGCTATCAAGGTACTTATCTGAAACAATGGAACAAGTCTATTGGCTAGTTTCTAAAGGGCTAGACATTTTGGTGAACAAAGAACAATTTTTGTCATATGTGAAACACTAATTGCAAATTGCCACCTACAGATTAATTACATGGGCTTCTCTTGATCTCTCAAAATCTCTTTCTCTGTGTGTGTGTGTGTGTGTGTGTGTGTGTGTGTGTGTGTATGCAATGCTTCCCCTAGAAAGCTCAGGATTGAGTTAATATATCTCTTATCATTAGTTTGGATTTGGAAACTTCTTCATATGGTTTTTGATAGCTTATATTTCTTGACTATTATCATTAAAAATGTCCTAAATATATATATATATATATATATACATATATACATATATATATATATTTTTATTTGATTAGTTGCTTTCTAATTTAATTGCATTGATTCTGTTGCAAACCCAAGATTCAAGCCTGGAACATGGCATAAGATAGTCCTCATTGAGGGAAAGAAAATTACTAGACAGTGCATTTCAGTTTAAGGGGCAAAGTTTGCTAGAGAGCTTAGAAATATTATATTAGACTTTAGAATTCAAACATGTAGAAGGTTAGCATCCTCACAAGAGATGAGGATATTTCCCCTTTGGTGAGATCAGATTTCTCTCTCATTTTCCTTCTTTCTTTATGTTGGCTGCTATATTCTAATCTGCATAATCACATTGATTTCTGTTTGACATCTGCACGGATAAATGCATTTAGTTCTTATTCATTATTTGTGATTTTTTTTGTATAACTAGCATTTGGGGAAGGGAAACAAGCTTTGCCATATGAGGTATAACTCTTTTTCTTTAAGGCTTAGTGACCAAGGAAGCAGTAACAAATAAAAATCATTTCCTAGACTAACAATATATGAGGAGGGGGTGGGAATAGATATGGCACTAGATATCTTCTAGTATATTCTTTTCTGGTATTGCATCCCATCTTTAAGAAGAGCATAGTGACCAGTCCTTTTTCTTAGTCTCCTACAGAAAAAAAAATCAAAGTGTCCCTTGGAGATTCCAGAGATCTCTTTATTTCTCTCTATGAGCACATTTAGAAATTATCTGGACATTCATGGAACATGAGCAACACACACACTTATACCATCCTGTTTTTGCACAAACTTTTTAATTCATTAAAATTGTTTACTTTATCTTTTGTGATGACCTCTAACCCTGATTTGGTCAAGAACTGCTCCTCTATCCACATATATGAAAAAATCCTCAATTTTTTTCTTCTCCCATTTGTTTAGGATATAGCTTTCATATCTGTATCATATGTCCATGTGGTGTTTATTGTAGTTTGGAATGTGAGGTGATGGTCTAATATAATACTTTTTCAGACTGCTGTCCAATGTACCCAACAAGTTGTATGTATGTATGTGTGATTGTTTCCCCAGATAGTAAATCAACTCAGTATTTGTTATCTTTGGATTTGTTGAACACTATGCTACTATGTTGGTCTTATAATTAACCTGTTCCACTAATGATAATATGGCTCCCATTCTTGAATCTCAGTCTATGTAAAAGCAACATGGAATAACAAATTAATTCTCCACTGGATTCAGTAAGATCTCCAGGCATTTCCTGGCTCAAAAAATCTAGGTAGCTTCCTCATCTGAAAAACACCGCCTAACTCCCAGGTATTCTGTAAGGATCAGGTGAAGTGATTGAATATAAATTTTGTCAACCATTAAATGCTATATAAATGTTGGATATTATGATTATATTGTTGATTACATGTTGATATCTGTGATTAATCCGATTGCATCATCAGGAATCTGGACACAAATATTTAATTCACATTAGCTTCTTTAGTAAAATTTTCCAAATGTGCTTTGAAATAGGGCCTGGATGACTAGACACCAGAGAGATAGGAATTCAAGA
Source organism: Sminthopsis crassicaudata (assembly GCF_048593235.1). Lineage (NCBI taxonomy): Eukaryota > Metazoa > Chordata > Mammalia > Dasyuromorphia > Dasyuridae > Sminthopsis > Sminthopsis crassicaudata. The sequence continues at coordinate 30,536,235 of NC_133619.1, read as the reverse complement.
GTTAACACATTGATTCAGGCTTATGGTCCATCAAGCTCTGGCAAAGAGAAAAAACATTATGGACAACATCATTACCTTATTTGATATCGACCTTAAAATTTAGAGATGCCCATGTAAAATATCATCATTTCCATTATAGCCCAACTGTCATTGATTTATCAGAACCATTCTTGAAGCTATTATTTTCAGTTTATACCACCCCTTATATCAGTGAGTTCTGTGTGTTTAGCACTAGGTATGCAAACTTTTATACTTTCCCCACTAAACTCTCCTCTTTCAAGAATTAAGGGAATTGATTAAGCAAGCATTTACTAAGTCACTACATGTATTAAATACCTACCATGTGCTGAGCACTGGGGATACAAATAAAGGTAAAAGACAGTTTCTGCTCTCAGAAAATTCACACTCTAAGGGGAGGGACAACATGAAAAAAATATACAAATAATATATACAAGATAAAATGGAGCCAGCCTGTACATTAATGTTAAGGATAATCAGAAGGGTATCTCATAGGAGAGATTATTAAAAACCTACTAAATATCCACTCTGTTTTAGGAGCTGGACTCAATGTAGTGGGTTCCAGAAAACCATGCTCCATCCAGCAAATTTGATGAACAAATCTCTAAACAATTTAACTATGCCTTTAATAGAATATATATCCTCTCATCAGCCAGTGGGGACCGTCACCAGGCATCCTGACCTATGTCTTGCCACTGGATTCTAATCACTCTGGAGGAGAGAATGAGGTTGGTGACTGCACCGCTCTGCCCTAAATCCAATTCACTTGCAAGTTAAGACATCACCTTGATGATGACATTGGTCCTGATCAAGAACAAAGGACAAATAGCAGCAGCATCCAGTGCCTGTAGAGGACAGCATACAGTAGCAGAAAGGAACGACTCCATCAAAGCTCAGCTCAGACAATGCCTTATATTGGCTTCTCCTACCTTCTACCAAAATTGTCCTGTTTTATGACATATTTATGGAGGAGAGAGAAAGAGGAGAAAGAGAGGAGAGGGAGAGAAAGAGGAGAAAAGAGACAGAGAGAGAAAGATAGAGACAGAGACAGAGAGAGAGAGAGAGAGAGAGAGAGAGAGAGAGAGAGAGAGAGAGAGAGAGATTTTATGTGTACATAATAATGCTTACATTTATACAAGTTGTATACAGAATTTAATCCTGAGAGATGGGTATTATCATCATCCATTATAAATAAATTGAGGCTGAGAAAGATGATGTAATTTATCCTGAGTCAATGGCTAGTAAATATTTGAGATTAGATTTGAATCATCCTGACTTCAAGACTAGAACTATTACTACTAAACTTAGTTGTCCCCTATAGAATATAAGCCACCTGAGGGCAGGAACTATTACAATATGTTTTTACCTTTGCATCTCCAGTGTCTCCTCAAATGCCCAAAACATTTTAGAGATGGGGAGGGAGCAGACCAGGGATTTTAATGAGATAGTAAACACCCAGTGAAGGACTTAATATCAGTATCTACTTTTGCAACAAGCAGTCTTTAGAAAGGTGCCTGAAATCAGGACTTGAATTCAGGTCTTCCTGATTCCTCAGCCTGATCTCTCTCTCTTCTTGGGAGTAGGAATGGTTTCATTTTCATATTTAAATATATGTGTGTATTCATATGTATATGCAGATATAACTATACAAACATATGGCACATAAGTGTGTATCCCTGTGCCTAGCAACAGTGCTTAGAACATAGTAGGTGTTTAATAAATACTTGTTGATTGATGGATTGCTTCGTCTGATGCATATTAGATTACTGAGGTAAATTCCTATCGATTGGGGTTCTCCTGTCGCTGACTTGGTATGCGAGCTTGGGAAAGTACTTCCTCTGCACTGGAACCCAGTTTCCTAACTGCCAAATAAAGAGATTGAACCAGAGGAGCTCTAAATTCACTTCCAGCTCTGAGATTCATTCAGTAATTTATTATTAGAAACCTTCCACAGTTCACGAAAGGAAGAATGGGGGCCTCTAAGCAGAAAGTGTCTCTACAGTACTTCCTGTGGTCTCGAGTTCACAGTTATTAAATTACGTGGGCTAGAAGTGAGTAGCATCCCTCCACCGTGACTTAATAGGCCTTGTAGGAATTACGAATGGGACTGTGGTAGAACAGCTGGTCATGTTGAGCCATTAACCCAATCTGCAAAGCTCACATGGAACTTTTTCCATATGACTAAGAATACAAGTCTATTTTGAAGCTGTCTTCCTGGTCACTGCCAGGCATCTGTTAGCTTCAGGGTTTACAGCATCTATTTTTTAATTTTGTTCTTCCCAGTTAGGTCTGGATCCAGGAGACCAAGGGTTTATTCTTGAACATCTCCCTCTGTGAAGATTCTCCATCCTTATGTTCAAGCTGACTTGGGACTTTTTTCTGGCAATCACTCAAATCCTACCATAAAGCAGCTGGGGGCTGCTTCCTCTCTGGATTCGCTTCCAGAGAGAATATTTCCATTCCAGGCACCTGACCCATAAACCTCTTCTCTACTCAACAGTTTATCATATTTTAAAAATATAGTCATATTTTCAAAACATCAAGTATTAGATAATAATCATCTTTAATTTTTTTTAACTTGTTATAATTTGCGATCATGAATTTTGCTTGATTGGGTGGGGGAAGCAAAGAGAAGGGAATTTCCTAGAGCTTTCAAGTGGGCATGAGATCTAAATTTTAGACTGGTTTTTAAAATGAAAAGCTATTTACGTAAAATATGTAGTCTCATTGATATTTCTTTGTTGATTTGTTAAGTCTATTAAACAAGGAGCTCTTATAACAATTGTCTAATAGGACCTAAGCTATTTAATAAGTACCAAGTGTGAAAAGCTTCATGGAACTGATTATTCTATTATTCTAGTAATAGGATTTGCAAAAAGATACTTGTGATGATCCATCTCCCAAACTCAGACAGTGAGCAGCTTCCTATCTCCCCAGGGTCCTGGAGAGCTTCTCTTAGCAACACGCTTTCCCACCTTCATCTATCCATTACCAAAACAGCTGCCGAGAATAGTTAGTAAAGTACTGGACCCAGAAACAAGATGAGCTAGAGTCAAACCCTGCATCAAACAGTCATTTTCTGTGGGACAGTGGATAAGTCATAAAATCTCTCTCAGCCTCAGTGTTCCCATCTGTAAAAGGAGGCTAAAACTAGAACCTATTTCTCAGAATTATTGTGAGGATCAAGGGAAGAAATATACATAAGTACTCTGTATATAACTCTGAAAGAGCCACATAAATGTTAGCTATTGTTTTTAACAGAGTTGTCTGAGTTGGTCACCAGAGCATAATCATAGATGTACAATTAAAAAAAAAAGACCTTATAGATTTACAAGCCAGACCCTATCCCTTTATAGATGACAAGTTGGAAAGGGGTTCACCTGAGCCACAGAACTAACTAGAAAGGTGTCAGAAGAAGGACATTAACTCAGATCACTTGGACTCCGAGCTCTTAAATCCTGAAAACTTTCTGCAGTTGTCTATAAAGTATGCTCTCATAGCTTCCATTCACTATTCCGGTTGTAAATGAAACAGTCCAGTACTTCTTTCATGTCTCATAAATTTGATTTTATTCTGGAGTTTGTTATCATTGTAATACCAGACTCTTTGTGCATTTCATTTCCATCTTCTCTGTCCAGAAGAGTATTTGATGATTTCATCAACTCTTTTCAGTGACACAAGGCTGATCACTAACCAAAGTAACAGTTCACATGATTCTTTCCATGAATCTTTAAATTTCTCATATTCATCATTTCTAACTCAAGTGGATTGGTGATCTCATCAACTGGAGAATCTCCACCACTGGTACAGGTCACATCCATCCTGAGCCATTCTGTATGACACATATCTATGACCTCCCCAAAGTTGACCATATCTTGTCCAGCCAAGGTGTTGGAGGCCTTCCAGCCCTAAACTGCACTTCTTCCCTCTTACAATCATGTATTTCTCTGATGCAGTTCTCAGATGGCCCCTCTTTGAGAGTTCCTATTCTTGGTGTTGTACATTGCAGTCCCATCATATCCCACTCTGAGCCTATGTAATGAATACCTTTAGTTTGGAGGCAGTGGAGTTCCAGATCTCATTACTGACTACATCAGTAAAATGTTTCGTTGAAAAAATGAGGTTTTGACATTATGGGAAGAGTGGGGTGGTTACAAGTGCTTGATAGTTTTCCAAAAGCTATCCCAACTACTCTCCTCCTCATTTTTCACTCTAGACCACCTCATAGTCCATATGTCCATTATCTACCTTAGATATACTGACTGTTGCCAAGTGCAGTAGAGCATCCATTCGGAAGCATGTGGAAAAGAAATCTGGGCAACCGATATTTTTCATTTTCTTCATTAAAGGACATGCAAATCCTTGGTATAATAGATATCTTCTTGGCAATAACTTGGATAGTAATGAAATCAAAACAGGATCACCTGGCAGACTTCACCCCCCCCCCATGAGAATCCCTGCTCAACTTGGACTCTGGTTGAGTACCACCTTCACAAAGTTGAATATTATTGGCAAGAATATTTTTCCCTGTTTGGTGCTTCTTCTGATTTTTTTTTATCAGAAAGTCATTGAACAGAATTATTTCATCTAAGGATTCCCAAATGATCTTGTGGAAAGTGGATACATTCTTATGTAAAAAAAAAAAATAATAATCCTATAAGTAGAATTTTGTGATATTTTTGAACCGAAAAGCAAAATAAGATTTTATAGTTCTATGTGTTTCAGTAAATTCTGGGAAGAAAAGAAATATGGCTTATTATTCAAACATCATTTGCAAAACCCTCACTGAGGATGCTCCAAATTCATGTGTCAATGAGCCTCCTAAAAATTTTGTATTGATGAGAGAGTAGGTATCTAGAGCAATAGTTATTAATGTTCTATGAATCACCTTTTTTAGTATTAGTAAGGTTCAAGAGGGTTTTTTTGTATTTCTTGGATATTTTTCTCTTTTAAACAGGTTTTTCTCAGTGCCTTCAAAATTTTATTTCCTCCATCCCTAACTTCCTTTATATATTTGATCTAGTCCAGCTGCCTCCTCTCTTTGTTCTTCTCAATGCCATTTCTACCTCCTCAGGGACTGTGATATTGTGGCCTAACTGTAGTAGTTCTACTATGCTCAATGAATAAAACAGATTGTTGTGATTACTTTCATAAATTTTTTTCCATTTTCTTCCATTTTTAATATCTCTGTTGTTTTCATCCTTGAATGAATACCCTTGGGATAGCTTTACCTAACAAAAGTATCTTGCCAAGTTTTCTTTAGAAAATTATGATCCTTTATTGCTTCTCTTTGCTTTGTGAGATGATAATGCTCATAATCATCACATTTCTTTGTAAGATTGGTAACCACATTCTTATTTGGCAAGGAAGTCCACTGTTTTTTTCATCAAGGTGTTTTCTGGTCTCTGTTGGCCTCTTTGGTTGTGGAAATTAAACACTGTTGAAAATTATAGACAAATAGTCTGTTTTTATGTCATTTAAATTGTCCATTGCCTATTTTAATAGCTTGTTTTTATACTTTTCAGTGTCAAAAACAATACCAAAATAACAAACGAACTTTTGTTAAATAATTGCTATGTGCCAAACTGTATTAAACATCAAAGATATAAATTGAAGCAAAAACACTTCAAGGAACTCACATTCTAATGGTGGAAGGATAGAGAGACAGTATTCAAACAGCTATATATATAGAAAATAAATACAAGAAAATCTTTTCCTGTCTATTAAAATTTAGTAATTTTCTTCAAATGACATGGATAGGGCAAGTACCAAATATTCATAAATATTTATTCATATTCATATTCAATAATTATAGATTCAATCATAAAAATTGAAATGTTTATCTCTCATATCAGTAATTAATGATTCTTCTCTATAAAGAAGAGAAAATTGGAGAAATTAGACCTTAGCAATGACCAAGGTATGAATTTTATCCCATTTACTCTTAGATGGCCCTGGATAAGTCATTTAAAATCTCTCACCTTCAGGTTCTGTGGCTTTAAAATAGTCAAATCAACAAGCATTTTTTAGCATTTGTCCCACAGGGTTGTTGAGAATATTAAAGAAGATAATATATGTAAAGCATTTTGCAAGCCGTAAAGTCCCATGTAATTGTCAATAATTATTATTAATACTATATGCAGTTGGCAACACAATTCAAACAAGGAATTTCAAAGAAGAAGTAGCATTATTAAAGAAATAATGATGGAATGAGTGTAAAGAATAACCCATGTATTCCATTGGAATCCTTACATATCAAGAAAAGTAAAGGAAGGCTCCTAGCTTGTGACAGAAAATGGATAGGAGCCACATAGGAGATATTGGCTTGGATCATTAAGATTTGCAGTTTGTGCAACCTTTCCCAGTAAGATCAGGAGTGAAACAAGGTTGCCCACTATCACCATTACTATTCAATATAGTACTAGAAACGCTAGCCTCGGCAATAAGAGCCGAGAAAGAGATTCAAGGAATTAGAGTAGGAAATGAGGAAATTAAACTATCACTTTTTGCAGATGACATGATGGTATACTTAGAGAACCCCAAAGACTCTGCTAAAAAGCTACTAGAAATAATTCAAAATTTCAGCAAAGTGGCAGGATACAAAATAAATCCACATAAATCCTCGGCATTTTTATATATCACTAACAAAATGCAACAGCAAGAGATACAAAGAGAAATTCCATTCCAAACAAATGTTGATAGTATAAAATATTTGGGAATCCATCTACCAAAGAAAAGTCAGGAATTATATGAGAAAAATTACAAAACACTTGCCACAAAAATAAAGTCAGATTTAAATAATTGGAAAGACATTCAGTGTTCTTGGATAGGCCGAGCGAATATAATAAAGATGACAATACTCCCCAAACTAATCTATTTATTTAGTGCTATACCAATCAGACTCCCAAGAAACTATTTTAATGACCTAGAAAAAATAACAACAAAATTCATATGGAAGAATAAAAGGTCAAGAATTGCAAGGGAACTAATGAAAAAAAACTCAGAGGAAGGTGGTCTAAGTGTACCTGATCTAAAGCTATATTATATAGCAGCAGTCACCAAAACCATTTGGTATTGGCTAAGAAATAGACCGGTAGATCAGTGGAACAGATTAGATACAAAGGACAAAAAAGGGTACATCTATAGCAATCTAATCTTTGACAAACCCAAAGATTCCAACATTAGGGATAAAAATTCATTATTCGGAAAAAACTGTTGGGAAAACTGGAAATTAGTATGGCAGAAATTAGATATGGATCCACACTTAACACCATATACCAAGATAAGATCAAAATGGGTCCATGATTTAGGCATAAAGAGGGAGATAATAAATAGATTAGAGGAACAGAGGATAATCTACCTCTCAGACTTGTGGAGGAGGAAGGAATTTATGACCAGAGGAGAACTAGAGATCATTATTGATCACAAAATAGAAGATTTTGATTACATCAAACTAAAAAGTTTCTGTACAAATAATACTAATGCAAACAAGATTAGAAGGGAAGTAACAAATTGGGAAAATATTTTTAAAAACAAAGGTTCTGACAAAGGTCTCATTTCCAAAATATATAGAGAACTGACCCTAATTTATAAGAAACCAAACCATTCTCCAATTGATAAATGGTCAAAGGATATGAACAGACAATTCTCAGAGGAAGAAATTGAAACTATATCCACTCACATGAATGTTCCAAATCACTACTGATCAGAGAAATGCAAATTAAGACCACTCTGAGATACCACTACACACCTGTCAGATTGGCTAAGATGACAGGAACAAATAATGACAAATGTTGGAGGGGATGTGGGGAAATTGGGACACTAATACATTGCTGGTGGAGTTGTGAAAGAATCCAGCCATTCTGGAGAGCAATCTGGAATTATGCCCAAAAAGTTATCAAACTGTGCATACCCTTTGACCCAGCAGCGCTACTACTGGGATTATATCCCAAAGAAATACTAAAGAGCGGAAAGAGACATATATGTGCCAAAATGTTTGTGGCAGCTCTTTTTGTTGTAGCTAGAAACTGGAAGATGAATGGATGTCCATCAGTTGGAGAATGGTTGGGTAAATTGTGGTATATGAAAGTTATGGAATATTATTGCTCAGTAAGAAATGACCAGCAGGAGGAATACAGAGAGGGTTGGAGAGACTTAAATCAACTGATGCTGAGTGAAATGAGCAGAACCAGAAGATCACTGTATACTTCAACAACGATACTGTATGAGGATGTATTCTGATGGAAGTGGAAATCTTCAACATAAAGAAGATCCAACTCACTTCCAGTTGATCAATGATGGACAGAGGTAGATACACCCAGAGAAGAAACACTGGGAGGGGAATGTAAATTGTTAGCACTAATATCTGTCTGCCCAGGTTGCATGTACCTTCGGATTCTAATGTTTATTGTGCAACAAGAAAATGATATTCACACACATGTATTGTACTTAGACTATATTGTAACACATGTAAAATGTATGGTATTGCCTGTCGTCGGGGGGAGGGAATAAGGGAGGGGGGGTAATTTGGAAAAATGAATACAAGGGATAATATTATAAAATATATATATATATATATATATAATAAAAAAAATTAAAAAAAAAAAAAAAAGATTTGCAGTTTGGGAAAGAACGTGCTCATAGGAAATCACAGGTTTATTTGAGTGTATCGCCATTTATATCATCACAATTTCCATAGGGTACCTCTTCAACCCAGAAGCGATTTTAGTTCACAGTGAGTTTATTGAGAAGCAGTGTTGGGTAGTGGATAGAAAGCTGATCTCAGCATCACTAACAGAGTCAGAGAAAATAATTTCCTGGGTTCAAGTTAGCCTCTGACACCTATTGACTGCGTGACCCCAAAGTCATCTAACCTCTCTTTTCCTTCAGGCAACTTTTCAAGACTCTTTAAGTTGAAAATCAGGTACTGATCTGCAGGTGCTGAAAAAGGAAACTTTTTCATTAAGAGTTCTCTGCACCAGAGAAATCATAGTCTAATCTGAAAAAAATGTATTTCTGCATAATTATTCTAAAATTTAAGTAGTTTTGAGGTAACATGGAAGTACAATGGATGGAGTGCTAGGTCTGGAGTCAAGAAAACTGAGTCCAAATCTGACCTTAGACACTTATTGGTTCTTTGACCCTGGGCAAGTCACCTAATTTCATCTGTGAAATGGGGATAATAACAACAACATCTCTCAGGAAGTTTGTAAAGCTCAATGAGATAACATTTGTAAAGCTCTTAGCACATTCTCTGTAATTAGTGGGCACTTAATAAATGCTTATTTGGATCATGAGAAATATACAGAATATAATATGCATTTACCCTACCTCTATCCATTTTTGTTGTCAAAATCTGAGCCACCCAAGTAATTTCAGAAGGCACTAAAGCCAGTTGAGAATGTAGGTTGAGTCTCTGACAAAGACATTTTCATTATCTCTAATATGTCAGGGCAACATTTGCACAAAAATAAAAAAATAGGTATTGTAATATTCAACCTTTTCTGATGCTCTGTAATTGAGGAAGCTATGTGAGATGATGGTGACGGTATGAAAACTTCCTCCTGGAAAGAAACAGCCCCAAAGAGAACTGTGCCAATGGTGGCTGGAAGGGAAAGGATTTGCAGCTGCTCATTGATTGTTTCACAAAACTGACATGGTGTTATGGGCTGACAAGGAGCCTGGATGAAAGGTCTACAATCCTAATTAGTGAAGAAAAAAAAGTGATCATTCATCTGGCTTGTTCTGGTATTATTTCTTGGCAGTAACATGAGAAAATGACTGAAACAATGTGTACAGCTGACAGTTTGGAGATTAGTGAGGAAAAGAGGATATTTTCTTATCACTCAACTTTGCTAATCAGCAGAACTCAATAATACTAATAATACACACTTACATACCACTTTTAGGCTTTTAAAGCTCTTCCAAGTTTGCAAACCACTTTTATGTACATTATCTCATTTGGGCTAACAACCCAGCAAGGTAGTTGCTATAGATATTGTTATCCCCATTTTACAGAGTAGTTATAAGGATCATGAATCAAGAACTTCAGGAGAACTCAGAAGAGACTCATCCAACCCTAGCTCACCTAAGTCATTGTATAGATGAGAAAACTAAGAGTCGTTGACCATGGCCACAAATTGGTAAATGTGAGGAGCAAAATTTGCCCCATGAAGTGATGTTGACTTCAAATCCAGCACTCAATCCATTACTCTAGGACACCTTATATATACAGGTATAATTGGGAGGCAGATAGAGGTATTGCTGGGATAGTTTATGGGCTGTTAGTAAAAAATGTTTCCAGTACCATTAATAGCAAGATATTTTCCCTCCTGAAAAGGGTTAGGATGAAAAGAGAGAGAGAGAGAGACAAATAGAAAGAGAAACAGAGAGAAGGGAGAGAGGGAGAGAAAGGGGAAGAGGGAAGAGGAAGGAAGGAAGGAAGGAAGGAAGGAAGGAAGGAAGGAAGGAAGGAAGGAAGGAAGGAAGGAAGGAAGGAAGGAAGGAAGGAAGGAAGGAAGGAAGGAAAGAAAGTGGGAAGAGGGAGGAAGGGGGAAGTAAGAGGGAGGGAGAAAGGAAGAAAGGAAAGGAAAGGAGGAAGGGAAAGAGGGAGGAAGGAAAAAGAAAAACAGAAAATGAAAGAGGCACCTAGTGAATAAAAACATTTAAGAAAAGATTAACTAATGTTTCACAGATCTTCACCTGTTCTTCATAGCCCTTCATCACCCTTCAGGTCTACCTTTTTTACCCTTCCTCAGGTTTAAAAGTTGCCATTGTCCATAAATATTGTCAGAAGAATATCACCACATAATCTCAGCTTAATTTAAAATATCTATAATAAAAGGAAAATCATATAAGTAAGTACATTTTCCCTTAAAGATATTTGAATAGCTTCTTTCCATCCTGCTTCTAATAGCAAACTTTTTAAAAGTTTCAATATTGATTGATCTATTTTTCCAATCTTCATAACATGATATATTCTCCTAACTTTTTATTGCCTCTGAGTGACTATAAAATCTCAGCTGTTTAAAATTATTTTTTTCAGCTTTATAGCATTCCATAAAAGTTTTAGGTGTAAAAAATATTTCCTACAGATCTAAAATTGTTCCAAACTCATCAATATTTTTAAAAAGTGTTGATCTTCATGACATAACTCTGTGGCATTAATTTAAACAAGGGTTGGGGGTAGAGATCCAGTTTCCTCTTTTCTTATTTTTTGCTATTTAGCAAAATAACATTTCACATAGAATAGATAGGTGTAGGTGATAGATAGGTACGGATAAAATGACTCCAGAATTGCATTCTTTTTTTGTCTTGAAATTAAAATCCTGGAATAGAAAAATTGCAAACATTCATTTCTAATCTATTTTTAAAATCTGGCCATATAAACGTCTCTAAAAATGTTAAATACTTGAGAAATCTGACTTGAATCTATATGAAGTCCCGCTGGCTATATGTAACTTGAAGGCTGTATTTAAGCCTGAGTGTCATCGCTTATACCTAGAATGTGGTTATATGGCCTCAAAGTACATCAATAAATTACCCACTAACCTACCTCTCCCCCTCTGCTCTGATTCCCTCAACAATACTTCTATTATAAATAGTGAGTTCAACAAATGTGGAAACAGTTTCCCAAGATTGGGAAGTTGACTGGACTTTTGAACACTGAGTCTCAGAGGAGAGATTTCTGCAATTATACTGATAAGTAAGCCCAGGACATACTTCTATCTTTTCCATATTATTACAAAAGCCTCTTAATTGGTGTTTCTGGATCACATCTCTCCTGAAGATCAAAACCCCTTTTGGTAGTCAAAATCTGTTCTAGGTGGTAAAGTGGTTAGTTCAGATCCATCTTCAGATAATTGTTAGTTGTGTGATCTTAGGCAAGGAACCTGAACTCTATCCACCTTCTTTTTCTCATCTCTAAAATGGAAATAAATAATAAGACCTAGTTCCCAGGTTTTTTGTGAAGATAAAATGAGATAATATCTGTAAAGCACTTTATAAATAAATGTTAATGTGATATATGAATGCAAGCTATTGTTATTATTATTATTACCTTATAATTGTGCACCTAAACACAAATAGCCACATAATTTTGTAGAACACTTGTTCATCTTGCTTTCCAGAGCTCCCAGTGATTATATAAAGAAAGACAAGAAAGAAGATAATTACAGCTCAAGTATCAACATCTGCTACCAAGGACTAAAGTAGAGAAACTATATCAAAAAACTTGATTAGAGTCCCTCCGATTAAGTCAGCATACAATGCAGTATTTATTCATTTCAGTTCAAAGTTGGCTTAAATTTTTAAAATCTGATTTTGGAAAATATCTTTCAAGATCAAGACATTTTAAAAGAAAAAGCTGTGAACTATTTAACAGTCTCATTCCTTGTTCATGACTGTTGTTGGAGTAAGAGAAGGGGGAAAGGGAGAAGTGGAGATTTCTTTATTAATAGTGTTCAGGTATGGAGCCCGAAATCCCAGGACAATATTAAATGCTTATATGATTACGAGAAAATGTGTGATAGGTGCTAAAGAGAGGGGGGGAGGGGAGAGAGAGGGAGAGAAAAAAGAGATACAGAGACAGAGAGAGAGGGACACAGAGAGATAAAGACAGAGAGAGACACACACAGAGAGAGACAGAGACAGAGAGACAGAAAGAGACGGAGAGACGGAGTGAGAGGGAGAGGTAGGGAGGGAGAAAGGGAAAGAGAAAAAAAAAGCCAGGTTTTGATCTCATCCTTACATACAGGAAATAGCTGGTTATTGATAAGGGAGTATTTTGAAAACTATTGGTTTGCTGGTAATCAGTTCCTCATAGTACAAAGGCCAATACAAATGATATCATGTATAATTGTGATAGCATTAACCTGACTCTTTTAAATGAGCCTTCCATTATGAAAAATGAGAAATGAAACTAAATCACAACATGGACTTTTCTTGAGGTTGTTTAATTATACAGAATAATGTCCCTAGCCAACAGACCAAAAGAGCCCGTTAGATCACATTTGTCAATAAACATTTGCCTCATTTTTTTTTTAAATCAAGAGTAGAAACATGCATGCTCTAAATCACTGTTGATCAGAGAAATGCAAATTAAGACAACTTTGAGGTAGCCAGATTGGCTAAGAGGAAAGGAAAAGATAATGACAGATGTTGGAGGGGATGTGGGAAAACTGGGACACTGATATATTGTTGGTGGAGTTATGGACTGATCTAACCATTCTGGAGACCAATTTGGAACTGTGCTCAAAAGACTATCAAATTGTGCATCCCCTTTGATCCAACAGTGTCTGTATTGGGTTTATATTCCAAAGAGATCATAAAAAAGGGGAAAAGACCTATATGTACAAAAATGTTTGCAGCAGCCCTTTTTGTAATGGCAAGAAACTGGAAACTAAGTTGGAGAATGGCTGAATAAGTTATGGTATGGGAATGTTATGGAATTTTATTGTTCTGTAAGAAATGACCAGCAGGATGATTTCATAGAGGCCTGGAGAGACTTGCGTGAATTGATGCTAAGTGAAATGAGCAGAGCCAGGGAATACATTGTACACATATATGTGTATATATTTTATATTCTTTCTCATTTTTTTTCTTTTTGATATGATTTTTCTTGTTCAGCAATATAATTATATAAATATGTATGCATATGTTGGATTTAACATATATTTTACCATGTTTAACATTTATTGGATTCTTTACCATCTAGGATAGGGGGAGAAGAAAAAGGAAGGAAAATTGGAACACATGGTTTTACAAGGATTAATGTTGAAAAATTATGCATGCATATGTTTTGAAAATTAAAAAAACTTTTAAAATAAATGTTTTTAAAAAGAGAATAGAGACATTGAAGTTAAAGGCACCACCAATTAAAGCACTAATTCATCTTCAAAATACTATAAATTTGTATGACAGAAGACTACAAGAAATTTTTGGTATCTATTGAGGTTTTCTTTACACCTGTGGTCTCATCAGCACAGAGAAGCCCATAGGTAGAAATTTCCTTTACTGATACATATAAGTAATTAATCTGTAACCCTGTGAACTTCAATGGGAACTATATCTGTGATTATATAGTAAGTAGGTGTTAGAGACAGGATTTGAACTCAGATCGTCTTGATTTAAAGGCCAGACAGACTATGAATATAAAATCTATGAGTAGTGTTAGCTCCCAAAGCAGTTGAAGGCATATTGATGTTGTATAAACTGATAAGGAACCTTTTGTAAACGAAATGTGCATATTATATTCTTTATATTTCTCATGATACAAACAAACATTTAAGTGCCTACTAATTACAGAGAATGTGCTAAGAACTTTACAATACCTCTTTGATCTTTACAAACTGGAGATGTTGCTGTTATTATCCTCATTTCATAGATGAAATTAGGTGACTTGCCCAGGGTCAAAGAACCAATAAGTGTCTAAGGTCAGATTTGAACTCAGTTTTCTTGAGTCCAGACCCAGCACTCCATCCATTGTACTGCCATGTTACCTAAAACTAATTAAATTTTAGGATATTCATGCAGAATTATATTTTTTTCAGATTAGACTATGATTTTTCTGGTGCAGAGAACTAATGAAAAAGTTTCCTTTTTCAGCACCTGTAGATCAGCACATGATTCACAACTTAGTCTTGATCTTAGAAGTAATTAACTCTAGCTTCCTTATTTTATAGATGGGTAAAGTGAGTCCCCAGGAAGGTTCAAAGGATCACAGATTTAGACTTAGAAAGGACCTATGAGATCACTTAGGGTAACCCTTCCCTCATTTAACAGCTAAGGAAACTGGAGCCTGGAGAAAATAAATGAATTATTCAAAATTATTTAGACCTATTCATTCACACTGAAAAAAACAAAGTGGATTAACAATATGTCTTATAATATGCAATTGGATAGATGGTTCATTTAATTAGTAATTTATAGGAAGAGCTACAGTTAGAAAAATACATACACAAATAAATCCATATATATATATACAGTACTTAAGTATTTGTTATTTTACAGGAACTGCACTAATTGGGGGGTTGGTGCATATAAAAGCAAGTAAGATAATCTTTGTCTTTAATGAGTTCTAATGGGAGAAGACAACACATGAAAGGGTATGCTATGAAGGGGAAAGGGAATATAATGGGCAGACTGAAGAAATAATCTTGGTTGCCCATTCCCAGTTAGATGACACAAAAAGTCCACCTATTAAATCCTGGGGGAAGCCAAGTTTCAGGTGGATTAGAGATATTCTAAGAGGGAAGCCATAATAGAGAGATTGTAGAAGTGGAAGTCTTCTCTGATAAGGGACTCTTGAGAATCGGTTATCATTTTGCAATCAGATCAACTGTTGCATGAAAAAGCCAATATATGCATTACAAATTAGAAATAAATGTAAAGATGAACAGAGACTATATAATTTCAGCAACTTCAGACACGCCTTTTTAATGAGCTTCCAGCTTGGAATCTCTTACAGCATCCAGATATAGCATCTCTTAGACAGATGCTCCAGGAAAACAATGAAGATGACACTTTTGGAAAACTTGGCATCAGCATCATTGATGGTAAAGGAGTCAGAAGCATCAGCCAAGGAGCTATCCAGTATTTGAATGAGGGTAGTGAAAAGGCAAGGACATGAGCATGGATCCAGAGAGAAGCAGACATATTTTCTGGCTGGACAGGGAATGTTTTCCAGAGCAAATGATGTTGATAGTTGTTGGAAATTGATAAAGAGATAAATTTAGTAATGAATTAAATAGACATGGTCATTCATAAAAAACATTTCTATGTGCCAGGCACTAGGGATACTAAGAAAAGGATCACCTGGGGGCAAGTGGTTTATTGGATGTTGATGATACAAAGACGCAAATTAAATTGTCCCGAGGGGTAACCCTTAAGGAACTCATTATAATGGGAAAGACAGCAGGTGATGGAGATGTTGCATTTCCAGCCAAAGGACATGGTTTTAAATAAATTCCAACCACTTTTGTGACTTTAGATTAAGATGTTTCCATATCTGAAAAAATGATAGGGTTATATTGAATAACCTCTAAAGTCCCCTTCTAGCTTTATGACATATAAGTATATAACAATGATAATAACTGATAATCCTACAGCATTTTGATGTTTTCTTTTTTAGGTATTGGAACAGATTTTATTTTTTTCTGTTTCCTTTTTTTAATTTTTATATGTTTAGTTCCAAATTCTTTTCCCCTCCAGCCTTTCTCCCACTCATTAAGAAGGCAAGAAATGTGATACCCATACATAGTACATATGAAATCATGCAAAATATATTTTTGCATTAGCCATCTCTCTTTAAAAAGCAAGAAAAACAAAGAAAGGGAAAAATATGCTTCAAACTATACTCAGTTTATCAGTCCTCTATCTGGAGATAGATAACATTTTACATCCTGAGCCCTTTGGAGTTGGGTAATTAATTATTAAGTGTTTCACAGTTTCTTATTGTTACAATTGTCATTCTATGTACCTTGTTCTGGTTCTGCTCCCTTTACTTTGTATTAATTCATTTTAGTCTTCCCAGGTTTGTTTCTAAAAGTATCCCTCTTCATCATTTTTACAACACAATAATATTCCATCACATTCATAACTTGTTCAACCATTCCCCAGTAGATGATCATCCCTTCAATTTATCTTTGACACCAGAAAAAAGATATGCATTATCCTCACATTATATGAGTTTTTGCTTTTTATTTTGATCTTTTCTGTATATATATATACTAGCAGTATTGCTGGGTCAAAGGATATGTATGTCCTTTGGCCATAATTCCAAATTGGTTTCCAAAATGGTTGAACTAGTTCACAGTTCTACCAACAATGAAATAATGGACCTATTTTTCACACCCCTCTCCAGTGTTTATCACTTTCCTGTCTTGTCATCTTAGCTGATCTGATGAAAGTGAGGTGATGCTTCAGAATTGCTATAATTTGTACTTCTCTCATTATTAGAGAGTGATTTGGGGCATTTTTCATATGACTTTTGAAAGTTTTAATTTCTTCTTCTGAAATCTAGCTGTCCTTTGACTATTTCTTAGTTATAGAATGGCTTCTACTTTTATTAAAGTGCTCCATATACTTGAGAAATGAGACTTTTATCAAAGAAACTTGCTATAAGTTTTTTCCTTAGTTTCCTGCTTTTGTTCTAATTTTTGCTGCATTGATTTTGTTTGCACAAAAACTTTTTTTTTTAATTTTGTGCAGTTGAAATTATCCAATTTACCTCCCATGAATCTCCCTACTTCTTGGTTTGTCATAAATTCTTTCCCTGATCCATGGATCTAATAGTTATTTTTTCCATGCTCCCCTAATTTGCTTATATCATATCTAAATCATGTATCTATTTTGATCTTATCTTGCTATATGATATAAGCTATTTGTCTATGCCTTGTTTCTACCAGATTGTTTTCCAGTTTTCCCAGAAGTTTTTGTCAAATAATGAACTCTTGATCCAAAAGTAGGGATATTTGAGTTTATCAAACACTAGGTTACTGCAGTTATTTATTTCTATGTATTGTGTATCTAATTATTTTACTGATCAACCACTTGTCAGTACTATATTGTTTTGATTATAAACTCTTTGTAAGTATCAATTTGATCTTTTTAAAGCACTTTGTGTATACATTATCTCATTTGAGTTTTGCAATAATTTTGTGAGATAGGTATATTATTATATTCATTTCACAGATTAAAAGACTGAGACTGAGGTTCACACAACTTAAAAGTATTGTATGATAACCCAGGTATTTCCTGACTCTATTCCTGCTCTTTTTGCCCTATTTATCCTGTATTTTAGTATTAGGTGGGCAAGAAACTAAAATTCACTCTTTTCTTCCATGCAGTATCCCTGATATAACAACACACACACACACACACACACACACACACACACACACACACACTATATATATATATATATATATATATATATATATATATATATATATATATATATATATATACACATACATATATATATATATATATATATATATATATATATATATATATAGGCACTTCTATGTTTGCAAAGAACTTTGTTCTATTATTATTATCACCCCCTTTTTACACATGAAAAAACTGAAGCAAAAAAAAAGGTTAAGTAATTTGTCCCAAATAAGCATCTGAAGTTAGATTTGAACTTGGATCTTCTTGCCTTTCCAGTTCAGCAGGCCAAGCAGCCACCTCTGCTCAGTGCCTATGAGATATGTATTAATTGGCTCAGATTCAATATCTTCCCCAACAAGTATCCAGTCCTCATGTTCCATTGCCCAAGGTAATTCTTGAATGAATTACCCCATCAAGGAGAAGCACAATGGATCCACATTCTAGGCAGCTACTCATCTGTTTGAAAGATGCTTCAGAAAAGAAGGGATTGAAGATATTTTACAAATGGGACCAGGAATGATTAATCACATTTTACTGTCTTTCAATAACTTGGAGCCCAGGGAGTCACCTCATTTCTCCAATTCTCATAAATCTAATGGAGGTCACATCATGGACTATTGGACTGAAAAGCATTGCCACCAAAAGCCCTGATGGTACTTTTATGTTCACTGATGTGTAGACATAATTCTTTGCATCTTTGAGCCTCACACAGTATGTCTTTCCCAGAGAGACATTTGAGTAGATATATATGGTACCATGTACAAAGTTACAAGAGATGAACCCTCTGATTTATTCCTCTTACCTGTAACAAGATGATAGAAAATTTAAAACCAATGGGTGCTGTTATATAGTACAACACTTCTCTCTACCCCTGTTAGAAGAAGATAGAAAAGATATTTATTGAAACTGGAAGCTATTACTTATAAGACCCTTGCCATCTAGAAATTTCAGTCTGGGACTTAAAAATGGAATTTTAAAGAATCTTCATGAAGACCTGCAAGTGCTATATCTCATATGTTTCATTTGGTCTCATTTATTCTTAATACTTTCTTTCATCTGTGCCATTTTTTTGAATTGTGAAATTTTTTTCTGCATTTTAGATTTTTTTTGACAAATTGCTCAATTTCCTGAAGCATTGAGTTTCTAGCTCTTC
Organism: Sminthopsis crassicaudata; assembly: GCF_048593235.1. Classification (NCBI taxonomy): domain Eukaryota; kingdom Metazoa; phylum Chordata; class Mammalia; order Dasyuromorphia; family Dasyuridae; genus Sminthopsis; species Sminthopsis crassicaudata. The sequence continues at coordinate 30,517,172 of NC_133619.1, read as the reverse complement.
CTACTTTACATTTCATTTATAAAGAAAAATATGTCATTGATATATGCATGTCTTTACCTATAAACCCACATGTGCATATATTCACATTAAGAAAAATATGATCGACCCAGACATATGTCCAATGGAATAAAGAGATGCAGCATAGTGAATAGAAAACTGGATATGGAATCAAGAAGACCCAGATTCAAATGCTACCTCTGATATAAATTGGCTGTGAGATTCCAGATAAGTTATTCAACCTCTCAGTGCTATAAGTGACTCTCTGAGATAATAACTTTCAATCTCCAGAGAAAAACCAACCTGCCCTGATATTGAGGATGTTTCTTCAGGGATTTTTCTATGCCACTGAAATCACAATTCTAAATCTCTTAGCTCCCTTAGAAATAGGATAATAAGCTAGAAGAAAAAACTTCTGGATTAGTTCTTATAAATTATCCCATAATCTTTGAATGTCTTAAGTTTCTTCTTGTTTCTTTTTGTTGTTATTATTAGTCCTTCTTTCTAGAAGAGAACATGACATATGAGAGGTGATGCTTTGCCATGCATATGAATTGGATTTAAGTGAAGGAAGGCTGAGCAAAGTCACCAGCTTCACTGTCTCCTCTGGGCCAAGTGACCAGATATAGAACAGATGTCTAGAGATGTCCCCAGATGCAGTGGGAGACTGTGGCCTTTTTAAGCTAATGTCTTTAATAGGTAGTTTGATTGAGGCAAAGCTCAACCCATGATTAAGGCTAGGTAAGAAATTGGAAATGTTGTTTCCAATTTGAATCAAATCAAGTCAATTAGACCTACTATGTGTCAGGCCCTGTGCTGAGAGCTGGGGTTACAAAGAAAGTCAAAAGTCAGTCCTTGTCAGGTAACTCATAACCTAACAGGGGTACAAGATGCAAATAACTGTGTACAAGCAAAACCTACTTAGAATGAATGGGATTTCACCTGAATTTACAAAAGCCAGGAAAGGTAGAGTATAGATTGAAGGAGAGAATTCTAGGATTTGGGGACAGGGTAAATGCCCATAATCTGGAGAATAGAGTGGTTATAGAGAGGATACTAAAGTGTGAAAAGATTTATAAAGGACGGAGGGAACTAGTTTGGAGGTGATTTCAATAACTGTTATTACATATAGCATATTACATATAACAACTGCAGTTGATAGGGAGACATTGTAGTTTATTAAGTGAGAGTGATATGATAAAAAAGCAAGATAGATCAGAATGAAGAGAGATTTGACTGAGGTAAACCAGCCAGAAGGCTATTCCAATAGAAAGGTGTGAGTCAATAATCAATAAACTTGAGTGTCTAGTGTGGTTGAGCACTGGAGAGATGAATAGGAAAAAGAAAGATCCTGCCCTCAAGGAGCATACAGTCTAGTGAGGGATGGGGACAATACACAAAAATAAGTTACAAGAAGGGGAGGAAGAGAGACCATCAGAGGGTACCCAGTGTGGGGGCATGATATTAGTGGTATTAAACCAAGCAGAGCATGTGTTGGCAAATAAATAGTTGGCTGGGAAACTCAGAGCATAAGGAGGCTTTGGGAGGATATTTTTGGCTTAGGTCTCTAATAAGAGGGAAGAAGCCACTGAAGTGATGAGAGCTAGCACCAAAATACTGAAGATTTCAGAGGACAGAAGGGGATATGTATGAGTAGTGATAAAACTGATGGGACTTGGCCATATTTTGGTTGGGAGTGGGGGGCGAGAGAGAATGAAGAATCAGAAATGACACCTAAGTTTGAAGTTTGGATAAGTAGAAGAACCTTCAGAAGAGAGAAGTGTTTGAAATGAAAGAAGTTCCTATCAAATCCCCTCATTTTTCAATGAAATATAAATGATTCTCAGCTGAGAAGATGGTAGAAAGAAGTAATTATGAGAGGTTGAGAAAGGATAAAAAGATTTAGTCACTCTGGCGAGGGGACTCTATTAGAGAACTATATTAGGATTGCCTTATAGCAGTGAGGTCCCAGTATATCAGTCTGCTTACCTTTCTACAATCCCTATATCAGCATTAATTATTTTCATCTTTTACCATTTTTGTAATTTTGCTGAGTATAAGCTAAAAATGCATGAGAATTGTGATAGAATAATATCGATGGGTGCCAATAATAATATAAACTAAGAACACTAAAAAATAAGTGAATTCAGATTAATGAGTTAATGACCTAGTGAACCTTTAATGAAAGGTTTCTCTTTGCTCCTTTCAGTAGAAAGATGGGCAGTACCAGATCTTAAACTATATTATAAAGCAGTAATTATCAAAACTATCTGGCACTAGCTAAGAAATAGAAAGGTGAATCTGTGGAATAGACAATAAACAGAACATATAATACACAGAAGTAAATGATTATAGTAAACTTGTGTTTGACAATATAAAGATTTAAGTTAAATAACCAACACATGATTTAGTTAAAAATATTTTAAAATTGTTGGGGAAACTTGATAGCAATTTAACAGAAATTGGGTAGAAGACAAGTATCTTATTCTTATACCACTTACTAGGATAAGTTCAAAGTGGATACTTGACCTAGATATAAAGAGTTATATCATAATAAAACTAGAATATGGAACACATTACTGTCAGACTTATGGCTGGGAGAACAATTTATGAATAATTAAGATTATGAGATATAAAATGGATAATTTTTATTACATTAAATTAAAAGGGGGTTGTACAAATAAATACAATCTAGCCAAGATTAGAAGGAAAGCAGAAAATTAGGGGAAGTTTGATAGACAGTGCTCAAAGATCTTATATCTCAAATATATAGAGACCTTTGTCAAAATTATAAGGTGGAGTTATTCCCCAATTGGCTTGGAGAAGTGCAAATTAAAACAACTTTGAGACATCACCTCATGTCTATCAAATTGGTTAAAATGATAGGAGAAAATGACAAATGGAGAAGGTGTGGAAAAATTTGACTCTGCTATACTGTTGGTAGAGCTGTGGCCTGATCCTACTGTTTTGGAGAGCAATCTAGAATTATTCCCAAAGAGCATAAAATTATGTACACCCTTTAACCTGTTAGGTTTGTTTCCCAAAATGATCAGGGAAAAAGGAAAAAAAACCAATATGTTCCAAAATATTTATAGCATGTACCTTTGTGCTAGGAAAGAACTGGAACTTGAGGGAATGTCAATCAATTGGAGAATAACTAAACAATCGTAGCATATGATTATATTGGAATATTACTGTGCTTTAAGAAATGGTGAGTTAATTGATTTAAAAAAAAACATGGAAAGAACCACATGAAATAATCAAAGATGGGCAATATCATTGGAAGAATAATTGTGAACAACTGACTTATTCTAAATATTATTAATACTTAAATCAGCTGTAAAGGACTTATGAAGGAAGGCCATCTACCTCCAAAGAAAGAACTAACAAATAGAAGTACTCAGTATGTATGGTTTTATATATGTTTATAAATTTGTATGAAATAGTAATTTCCTGTAGTTCAGGGTGAAGGAGGGGATAGACAGTTCAGAATTTAAAATGTAATCCAAAAAAATTAAATTAATTTTTTAAAGCACAATATGCACACACCAGCCACAGCTATGTAAAAAAAAAAACCAAAAAAAACAACATTAAAAAGCAAGAAAACCTGTGGTGCCATTTTTTTAAATGAGGATATAGAATAGTGATACACTGTCCAACATAGTCATTTAATTGGTTGGTTGTGGTTTTTCTGTTTTTGTTTTGTTTTGTTAGGGGAGAGTGTGGGGAGTTGTCACTATTACTGTTTCTTACAAGAGAATGTTTGAGTGGCAAGGATGCTTGGAAAAATTACTGTTATGTAAAAAGCAAAAAATATAAATAAAACATTTTTAAAAGAAGCAACAGGACTAATCAAAATTCTTACTTTCTTTCTACTCTTTCCTGTTATTTTGTGGGAATTCTTCTTGCTGGAAGGAATTTTACTTCTAGTTAGCTCAATGATTCTGAAGCTTCTTTTAGGCTTGGGAATTATTAGAAAAAGTGTGTGCCATATTTAGTGAAGGCATAAGTAACCTGGTGATATAAAGTAAAAATGCAACAATGTGCACTCTCAAAGAACTTACATTCTATCAAGCGAGGTCCTTTCCATCTCTCGAATCCTGTGATTCTTTGAAATAGGACTTCTTCATGGTGTCCTGGATGAGGATGGGGTCAATATGTTGGAAACAGGACTTTTGCATCACTAATTTTACTTTATTTCATAGCTAGAACACAAAAGTCCTAATTTTATTCTTTCAATTTCTGTAAGGTTTTGTAATTTTTAAAAACCTGATGTCTCTCTGTATGTAGGAAATAAACATCATATTATTATAAGAGAGTAAAAAATATAAAGAGGGGGCATGGAAGAAGAATACTTTTCTTTAAAAATCATTCAGTTGCTTATAATTCTGGAAATCACAAAAAAAAATAATTTGTGTTAGAAATAAAATTATTTGATTGGGAAACTGAATAGCATGAATAATTTACCAAACTTTTTATTTTTTCTAAGTAAAATTTGGGTACTTTTGGGGATTTTTAAAATGAAAAATGACAAAAGAATCATATGCCCTTTTGGTCTAATTTCTAATAACCGAATTCATGTTTAATATTAAAGTTTTCTGCTTAGCTAATCTTCTGGGGAGATCCACCAGACATCATATAATGTCATTTCTCAAGAAACTGAGCAACTGCTTACCTCTTAGAAATGCTACTCTTGTGACCTTTGTTAAAATTAAATTTTATTTTTTAATTGACAGAAATCTGTTTTCTCTCCCTTCTACCTCCCATCTTGTTAGGAAAAAATATACCTATGACAAATATGCACAATACACTAAAAATAAAAATTCATTCATTCATTGATTGTGTCAATATGTGTGTATACAGATAAACACATAGGAAAGAGAGAGAGAGAGAGACAGAGACAGAGAGAGAGAGAGAGAGAGAGAGAGAGAGAGAGAGAGAGAGAGAGAGAGACAGACAGAGAGAGACAGACAGAGAGAGAGAAACAGAGAGACAGAGAGACAGAGACAGAGAGAGACACAGAGACAGAGAGAGAGAGATCTCAATCATTCTGCAGCATGAATCATTCCTTCCTATTGGGCAGTAGATAGATTACTTCATTAGTGCTCTGAAATCAGGGAGAGTCATTATGCTTATTAGAGTTCCTACAGATTTCAAACTCTGTTTTGACAATGTTTTTACTCTGTAAGTTGTTCTGATTTTCCTCATTTTCTTCATCAGTTCATACAAGTCCTCAAAATTGTTTGTTTTTATAAAATGGATATAAAAATATACTGTTCTGATTCAGCTCACTTCAGCCTGTATCAATTCATGCCATACTTTTCATGTTTCATTGAAATCATCTCTTGTACTCATTTTTTAACAGGGAAATAGTACTCCATTCTTTTTTGTTCAATCTCTTTGTGATGTAGACTTAGTAGTGATACACCATTTAGTAACTTTTAGAATATAATTCAAAATTGCTTTCCAGAATGGTTGGACCCATCCACACTTCTGCCAAAGCCCCTCCAGCAATTGTCATTTCTGCTCTTTTTCACTTTGCCAATCTGATGAGTATGAGGTAGAACCTCAAAACTGCTTTTATTTGCAGTGATTTGGAGTATTTCTCATATGACAATAATATTTATAAGATCATAGATCTAGAAACATCTTAAGAGTCAGTAAATCTAACTTCCCTCACCCACCTCATTTTACAGACAAGAAAAACACATACACACATATATAGGTATGTACATTTAACACATGCATACATGTTATTCAGCTGTTTTTCAATCATTTTTGACACTTTGTGATCTCATTTGGGGTTTTCTTGCAGAGATATTGAAATGGATTGAAAGGATATTGAAATATCCTTCTCCAGCTCATTTTTCAGATGAGGAAACTGAGGCAAAACAGGGTTAAGTGACTTGCTCAGGATTATGCAGCTAATAAGTGCCTGAGGTAAAATTTGAATTCAAGATGACTCCATACGTGGAATTCTGTATACTTCATCACCTAGCTGCTTCCCCCCCATACACACACACACAAATGGCATTACACCTGGTTCACATGTTTGCAAGGCACACGATTTTGAGTATCCTCATTTTTGCATTGGGTATCACAATACATATACCACCTCGCTCCCAGTGGTACCTCCAGGAGGCTATTAGGAGGAAGCCAATGATTGGTTCTATGTGGCTGCTTATTTCTGCTGTTGTTTTAGTCTGTAGCTTTCAGTAAACTATAAAATCCTTTTGTTTGGCAGCTTTTCAAAAGCAGGGTACATAAAGCTATTTCATGATACTTTGAGTTCCTCAAGTGAAAAATAATGACCACAATTGACACTTTTTGTGGTGCTTCAAAGCTGGCAAAATGATGTACATATGTTATCTCATTTGAGCCTTGCAACAACAACCTTGTGAAGGCGGATACCTTGGAGTATCATGCCCGACTTCCAGATAAACTAAGGCACAGACAGGTATAACCCCTTTTCCTAGGATCAGTCAGTCAGCAAGTATTAGGCCCAGGATCTGAACTTGGCATTTCCTGATCTGAAAGCAAGATACAGTAAGGAGAAAGACTACTAGATTTCTACACAGAACCTGGCTTCTAATGCCAGCTTTGCCACTTAGTACTTGCGTAAATTTGGATAGTCATTAAACTCTTTGGATCTCAGTTTCCCTATCTATAAAATAAAAAAGTTGGATTTGAAAATCTCTAAGATCCTTTCCAGTTTTAACTAAACAAACGTGTAATCAATGCCATAATGGCAAGATACAATGATTCTTGGTTTTTAAGAAAAATTCAGTAAACATTTAATGATAAAATGCCTACTATGTGTCAAGAACTATGCTAAATACTGAGGATACAAAAACAAGCAAAAAGATAATCCCCACTATAATAGCTTACAGTCCATTAGGGAGAGAGAAGAACAATAGTCAAATACATATATAGACAAAGCCAGCTATATACAGGATAAATAGGAAATAATTAACAAAAGGAAATAACAGAACTAAGAAACATCAGGAAAAGCTACAAAAAGAAGATGGGGTTTTAGTGGAATTTTTAAGAAGTCCAGTAAAGAAGGTCAGTAATCAGAACAGACGAGAGAGAGCGTTCCAGGCATGAAGGACAGCTAGAGAGAATGTCCAGAGCGCAGAAATGGAGTCTTTTGTTCATGGAACATCCAGGAAGCTGGTGTTATTGAATAGAAGGCTATATGTTAAGGGGATATAAGGTGTAAGAAACTGAAAAGGTAGGAGGGGATTAGGTTATGAAGGCTTATGGAGAACATGAGCTGACAAAGTAGTTTCCCATAATGCATCTATTTGTTTATGAAAATTCTAATTTATGAAGCAAAATGACTATTGAAATTCTGTTTGTGAGGCTTTACTTTCTGCCAGGACAAATTGCACCGCCATGAAATAGCCTTATTTGTATTTCTCATTAGGCAGTGTTCTTGAAATTGATGTACAGTTCACACAAAGAATAACTCTACCTTCTGACTGGAATAATGAAATTAGCCCCTTCTTATCATGTGTTTTTCTCCTAAATTCAGATTCTTTTCTAGTCTCTGTCTGTTTCATTATGTAATGTAAAACCATGCCAAGAACCCAACTGGGCACTTGCTTCCTTTCCAAAATTAGGCTTTCCTTTGTTTTTGCTTCTCTGATTCCCCCCCCTAAAATTTCTGCCTTCCCTTTAGGCACCAAAATTATAGATTTGTAGCCTTATCGATTTTTTCAAGTGATCAAATAAGATATTTGTAAAGTGCTAAGCATTATATCTGGTACATGATAGACACTCTATAAACACTTGTTCCCCAGAAAAAGACGCACTCATACCTGCCCATCCTGCAGGATGCTTGTCCATGTTCTGGCAGAGAGGTGAGGGACATCATGAAGGACAATGTCTAGGAATGAATTAGCAAGTATGATTCCTGTGAGGCCTCCGATTGTAAAGAGGAAAATGAAGCCTAAGGTTCATAGTATTGCTGGGGATCATTTACACAGATAACCCGCCATTCCAGAATCCTTCTCAAGCTCTCTCCATACCATCAAGATAGCTAGGGAGCCCCCTTTTTTTAGTGACACTTCTGCCAGACAATGCTTCCTGATTCCCTAGTTGCTAGTATTGTCTCTCTATTCAAATTATACTGTGTCTTAATCTGTTCAATGTTGTATCCCCACCCTAAGTACAATGTAAGCATCCTGAGGGCAGAATCTGGTTCAAGATTTGTCTTTCCCTCCTACCTCAGTGTGTGGTGGTCCTTAATAAAGTACTTAACAAAGTGAATTAAGTTACCAATAAATTAATAGATGCTTGTTGGATTGGACTGTCTAGAACAGATATTTAACAAACATTTGTTGAGGTTAATTTGTCCTTTTTTGGCAAGAAAGCATATAAACAAAGGTACCACTATAGAAGAAAGAAGTATTTTAGTCTTTACAGATTACATTAGCTTCAAATGGTCAACACTGAGAGTCTGTGTCCAAAATTCCCTTTTTTATGTCATTCTGTAAATAGGCCTATTCCGTATTTATATTAAGAGACTGGTATACAGTGTGTCCAACTGTGGATGATCAGACCAATACAAGCCCAGAATGCTCTGTCATGGGTGGGATACAAAAAGTCCCTATGAATATTTGGTGTGGCTTCTCTAACTCATTTATTCCCTAATATAAGCCCATATCAGTGCTTAATAATAAGCTACATTTACATAGAGCTTTAAGATTTGCTTAATAATATTTGTTGAATTTAATTAAATTGTATAGTCTTTTTGCAGTGTTTATTAGAGACTTTAATATAGCATACTCTTTTGACTCTTAATGACTTGCTGGGATCAGTATGCTGGAGTGTAGACTTGACTGATGTTGGCTTTATGGATGTATGCTACCTTGTAGTAGAATAGTGTCTATACCGGATGTAGCCTCTGTTGGCACATGCCTTTGTCCAAATCATGAAATCACAGGATTTCAGAAGTGGAAGAGACTCAGCAGCTACTTAACCACACATAACAAAAAAGGAATCTACCCTCATGGGATACATCCAACAGTGGTCATCCATTCTCCTTAAAGACCTCAAAAAAAATTGAGTTTCCAGTAGGTTCCTAGGGAACACACTCTAAGGATAGCTCTGTTTATTAGGATGCTCTTTTTCATAAGACATAATTCTTGCGTCTCTGATAATCTTCTGCTATCTCTCTTATATTCCTTTATATTTCACACACACATGCACATATGCATTCATAAATGTACATATATGCACACACACATGCACGTAGACACATGTACCTGAATTAGAACCTGAAGGAAAGGAGTATTTAGGTTCCTTTGTCTCTTCTAAATGAACTGAGTAACTTTGAATACTTTGACTCCCACACAACTCAGTGTCACCTCAAAAAGATACATCCAGCATAATAAGTTTACCTCATCTTAATAAATAGTAGGAACTTAATATTCGTTGATATATTTTTTACTATTTTTAGCATATATTGAATTAGTTGCCATCTAGGGAAGGGGGAAAATTGAAACACAAGGTTTTGCAAGCATCAATGTTGAAAAAGTATCTTTGCATATGTTTTGAAAATAAAAAGCTTCAATAAAAAAAATTGTTGAAGTTGAGTCCCTCCACCATTTCTCCTAGTAGAAGCACACAGTAAGAACTTAATAAATATTGGTTCAATTGAATCAAGCTTCTCCATAATTGTTCCTTTTTTTGGACCCTAGACTCAAACACAAGTCTGATCCTTCTGATAGTTTGAGACAGGCATTGTGTTTCTTGTCTTCTATAAGCTGATATCCCTAATTTTTTCAGTGATTGACCACCTTATCAATATTGTTCCTAGAATATGGTTCCCAGAGCTTAGCATAGCACTGTGTGAGTGAGATGAGCAGAGCACAATACAATGACACTATTGCCTTCTTATTCCTGGATGCTTTGCCTCTCATAATTCAATTTAAGATGACATTAGCTTTCTTGGTGGTCACAATGCACCAAAATCTACATTTTCTTATCCATTTTTGCTCTAATTTAAAATTGCATTTGTTCCTGAGACACCAAAGTCAAGAAACAATGTGATATATTAGAAAATCAGGCCAAAATGTACTTTCTTTCACCAAACTTGATCTATAAGCCAGGATTCCCACAAATATTGATTCCATCTATTCCTTCAGTTTGTTTATTGACCCATTTTAACGGGATGTTAAAAACCTAAAGTTGTCTTTCATTACAGGGCTGCAGTTCGTTTTCAGGGAGTTCCTCTTCCATGAGATGAAACTGATCATTTATATTCCTTTCCTGTCCTTGAAACTCTTAGCCTGACTGAGATTGCCAATGGAAGATCACCCATTTATTCTTCACTTTCTCGAAGTGTGTCAGACAGAGCCTTTATTATTATTAAGGCCAAAGGCCTACTTACTCCTGATATGAGCGATTGGATCTCTCTAACAAAGCACTTACTCCCTTAGAGGCCTGGGTGTACATCAGAGGCATTGGTCCCTGATGGAAAGTTGTTTGCAGACATTTGAGCATCTTACAGTTAAATGATTACTGGGCAAGAAGCGCTTATTATGATGGATGTGTCTTTAGGAGATGACGCTGAGTTGCGTAGGAGTAAAAAGATTTAAAAGTTACTTGCTTCATTTAGAAGATAGAATTATTTTAATTAGGCTTAGAAATTTTTTAATCCAGCAATAAAAAACCAAAATAAAGCAGGTTCCATTGTTATTACTCTGGATTTCTTCAAAAGAAGATCTTGAGTATAATTGCCTCCCCAAAGTGTCTTCTAGGGGAAACTGACAGGACTTTCTAATTACAGCATAAACCACACAAATTAGCGATCAGAGCTCTTAGGTGGCTCAGTCAGTACATAGCTCAAAGGGACTTGGAGGTTACTCCAGCCTATATCCCAAAATTCCTACATGGTCCAAATTGACACTCTGCCCCCAAGAGAGAGAGAGGCAGAGGTTTTGTGTTAGGACCAATACAACTCGAGGGATTCAGTAAGAATCAACTACCAAACAATGTCAGGTACTTAGAGGATCCTATCAGTGTGGTATAAAAGAAAGCACGATGGGTTGGAGTCAAAGCACCTGGATTTTGCTTTTTTTTTTTTTTTATTGCTTCTATCTTTGTTAAGTCATTTTCAGTCATGGCTGATTCTTTGTGACCCTATTTGAGGTTTTCCTGGATTATTTGCCAATTCTTTCTCTAATTTATTTTACAGAAAAGGAAACTGAGGAAAAAAGGATTAAGTAACTTGCCCAAAGTGACACAGCCGTCTGAGCTGAGATTTGAACTTCTGAAGTTGATTTTTTCTGATTCCAGATCTGGCACTCTGTGGAGCCACCTAGTTGCCTTTATCTTTGATCTATATATTGTTTAACCCTAAACTGTTTAGTGAGTTCTGTTTTCAACCACATCAATCTCTTTAGGCATCTCTTTTTCCTTCCTCATAGGAGCTATTTTCTTTCTTTTTTAAAAATAGTTTTTATTTACCAGATATATGCATAGGTAATTTTACAACATTGACAATTGCCAAACCTTTTGCTCTAATTTTTCCCCTCCTCCCCCACCCCAGATGGCAAGTTGACCAATACATGTTAAATACGTTAAAGTATAAATTAAATACACTATATGTATACATGTCATAGGAGTTGTTTTCTTATTAGCTTTAGAATTTAAAAAGGGAATCTATATGAACCAAAATTCTGATAGCAATGGTTTTTATTCTAACAAAGTTCTGGAGGGAAAGGTAAATTTCCATTGATTGTGAAATGGCTAGACAAACAAATATGGTATGTGGATGGAATAAAATATTACTATGTGGTTAGAAATGATGAAAGCAGAGAGATCATGAATAGACTTACGTGGACAAGCACAAAGTGAAGATAATATCTATAATGACCACAACAATACGAATGTAAGGAAACTGAATTTTGTGAAATTACAATGACAAAATATAACCCCAGAGAAGAGATTAAGGAAGGCATGTTTTGAAGATGTGGAAGAAAGTGAGTCTAGAATACTATATGGCAAGTCGGACTTTTTCCAAATGTTACTTGATTTTGTAGCACCTCTCTTTCTTGTTCTTTGTTATGGAGAATTCTTAGTACTGGAAGGGATCCATTGGGATGTATGTGATATAAAAACAAAATAAGTCATGTAAAAAAATTAGTTCATAAGGGTTTCCTTTCTCTCTTGAGCTCTTTTACCTTATAAAATTGTAAAGCACAGGATCCTACATCTCCATCCTCTGAACCCTTTGAAATTTGTTCTTTTCTAGTCTAGACCAAATATCATTCTATGTCTGGTTTTGTTCTTCTCTATCACAAGCTCTTGAAGAAAGTGGACTCAGGTAGAAAGAGATCCCCTTCATAATGTACTAAACTCCAAAAAAGGGATTTCTTCTAGGCTCCACTTCACCTAGTACTAATAGAAATACTTTTATTTTCCCCAAACACAGACACATCAATAAACATTTGTTGTTGCTTATATTTGGGGTAACTATTATAAAGGAGAAAGACTGTTAATTAAATCAGGGGCACAGAATCCCAGAGCTGATTGGGATCTCAACATATCAGACTTGTCACTGTGCACCATATTGGATAAAGGTTTGTCCAGCTTCTGTTTGAAGGCTTTCCTTGAGGGAGAACCCACTGCCTTCCAATACAATCCATTTCACTTTGTTTTTATTTTGAATTACACCCTCTGGGTGTCCCACTTTGGGACTATGCCAGAAATTTCCAAATTGTAATCGTTCACATTTATATTGTGGTTTACAAATTACAAAGTGATTTCTTTAAAACAACTGTGTGAAGTGGAGAGATCAAAAATGATTATCCCTATTTTACATTTGAAGAAACTTTTATGTGAAGAACTCATTAATTTTGCTTAGGGCCACAGGGATGTCCAATTGTCTCACAGAGTTTTTTTAATTTATGTAGCATTTCAATCAATTTAATGGAATCCAATAAGCAATGGTTATTTTTTGCTCTGTGCAAGACAGAGAGGTACCATGACATAGTGGATAGAAAATTGGCCCCATATTTAGGAATATCTGGATCTAGGTGCCATTTCTGACACTTTGGACAAGTCATTGAACTCAATGAAGTTGAAACTCTGCAACTCAGGCAAGTGTCTGACACTAAATTGCAAATCAGGTGCATTGAGAGAGGAAACTTCCTCACTGGGAATTCCCTGGATCCATAAAACCAAAGATTCATTACTTAACCTCTCTGTGTCTCAGTTTCTCTCTGTGTAAGATGGGAAGATTGGGTTAGATATGATTATGATCAAATAGCTTCTGGGATTCACTTGTTCTCTTCTCTGAAGGCTTCTTCTTTATCACTTTTCTCAGGGACTCATCTACGTTCCTCATTGTACAACTGTTTCCACTCTGCGTCCCTGCTGTGCTTTGATTTATTTTATCCAGAAAACATCTGAGAACAATTAAGGCTCCGTGAATATGTTAATTTGTTTTTGCTTGACTGTATTTAGGTATCATGAGGGAGGCTTCTATGGGAGAAGAGGGAGTTATTATGAGACGGTAGTGATGGAATTAAAAAGAGAGGAGCATCCATGAAAGAAAAGGGGAAGAAGGGGAAAAGAAGGGAAAGAGGAAAGAACAGAGACAGAGACAGAGAGACAGAGAGTGGGGAGGGAGAAGAAGAGAGAGAAGGAGGGAGAAAACTAAGAAGGGAGGGAGGGAAAAAGGGAAGGAGGGAAGAAGGAGAAGTGGATTCAAAGTGGATTCAGAGTGAACAAACGTGTATTCAAGCCCCAGCAATGTTATTTACTAGAATAACATTAATGCTTTGAGCAAAGCATTAACCTCTTCAGATTTCTTTTGCCTTCTCTATAAAATAGTGATAATATATTACCTTCCTACGTGACATAGTTGTGAAAAAAATTACTTTGTAAACTAGAAACCATAATATAAATGTGAATTGCTATTGTTTTGCCATTTCTAATGTTCTGGGTGCAGGGGAAGAGGGACAAAAGAAGTTAATTATGTTAGGGAGATGCTTATCAATTTCTCATCAATTGAGTCCATAGGAAGGATAAATCCATGTCCCAAAATATAATATAGGTACCTGGCTTCACATGACTCAAATATTTTAAGAGTTAGTCAGTGCTCATAGTTGGGCCTTGCTAAAATACCAAAAATCCTACCTAAATTAAATTGTAGACTGAATGCCATACCAGTCAAACTACCAAGGGGATATTTTATATCTTCGCATGTAGCACAGTTCTTGGCACACAGTCTGAAAGCTTAATAAATACTTGTTGACCTGTTAAGCTTATAGAACTAGACACTCCCAAAAATACTATTTAGAGTTAAAGTAAATGGTCCTTGATGTAGGCTAGAAGCTGAGCTCACTGAACCTAAGCCCTACAATTTTATAAATTAATCTGAGGTTGAGAGGTTAGACAACTTCCCAGAATTAGACAACTAATAAGTACCTGAAATAAAATTTGAAATAAAGTTTTCTTGACTCCAAGTACATACTCTACTTACTGTACCACCTAACTCCTTTAAGATTTCAGTGGAAACAATGAAAATAAGTGGTGACAAAGCCCAAATAGCAACAATTCTGGATCTCGGCTCATATTATAAAACAATGCTCACCAACACCACTTGGAACTTGCTAAACATTTGTAGAGTAAATTATTGGAAAAGTATAAAGAACCACCCCCCCAAAAAAAAAAAAAAAAACTAAAAGGTCTGGGATGTCCTGATTGGTGGGTCTTAAACCCATTCTGTGTCCAGGCAGGCTCTATCCATTCTCTATTTAACTCCTGGCCATTTATATCCTCAGGAATCCCTCTAATACACCCTATACATCCCTGGAACCTTAAATCGGCACTAGAAAAAGTGTTGGTATGTCAAACTGTTCCCCATGACTTCACTCACCCTTTTTGTTTTTGTATCCATGTCCCCAACCCAGTGATTGGCACATAAAAAACATTTAATGAATATGTTCATTCATCCATCCATTCATCCATCCATCCAGTCAATCACGTGAGTAGTCCCTCCAATGGACAAAGTCAAAAGACTCTCCATGCCTTCTCACCATGCACAGGTCCTGTCCATTACCTCCTATAAATCATCCCTAGATAGTCACCTGGAGACTTTCCTCTAGTGCAGGAGGTCTTAATTTGAGGTTTCCTCTTTATTTTGCACTAACTTCTGCCTGAAATTTAGCATCTCTTGCAGTCTTTTAAAAATAGTATTCAAACAAGGGATCCATAGGCTATATCAGAATACTCAAGGAGTTTATGAAACAGACAAGAAAGGGTTAAGAAAGCCCTCCCTCAAGCTTTGTACACTCCTGCTCTATTAACATCCCATGTAGTAAAATCAGCCACTCAAAGCAAAATGGCCAGGAATTAGAACAAATCACATCTCAATATTACAGAAGATAAAATGGGGCTGTATCCTAAATAGGGTTTCTTTTCAGCTAACACTTATGCGGCTATATCCTAGACAGGGCTTCTTTTCAGCTAACACTTAAGCAAACTGAGACGGATTTTGAATGAGCTAAAATTCGTGCCTTCCTGAAAAATGAGGCAAAAAGAAAAGTCCTCTTCTCTCTGCAGATTACCCATCTTCATGATCTCCAGCACATGTAGGCAGCAGCTGAACCTGTGTTGAGTTATTGACAGAAAGAATCACTATAGTCAAGCCCAAGGCTGTTTGGGGGGAGACATCCTCCAACATTTCATAACCTTGCGTAGTTAGTGAATTCACTTACCTATATAGGAGTGTTTTTTGCCTGCCCTTCGCCCTAGAAACCCATCAGGATGTATGTCAGCTTACACAATCACAGCATCTCAGAGATGGAAGAGACCCCAAATACTTCTAATACTACTCATATGTGATCACTATTCTTCCCATTTACATCTACCTCAAGCAGTTGTCTAGCCTTTGTTTGAGGATCTCCACTGATAGGGACTTCACTAATGCCTAAGGAAACCCAATATATTTTGAACAACTCTAAATTATTGAGATCTTCCTTAAAACAAGCCTAAATTTGCCTCAGAAATAATCATTCCACTCTAGGCCATGTAGAAACACTATGCACGGCCATAATGCCATTTTTTGCATTGTCAATATTGTCTTTTTTAAAGTTTTTTTTTCCCCTTATTGTATTTGCTACTATATCACTTCCCTGATTTGGCCCATCCCTTGTAACAAAGAGGAAGAAAAAACCTCATCACCTGCTTTTGGCAATATGTACATAGACCTCATTATTGACTATCAACTCGGAGCCACTTTCTTTGGCTGTCCTGGAAAGTTCTCCCTCCTCAAATCTGATTCCTGATTTCCTTGCTTCCTATAAGTCCCAACAAAAATCCTGCCTTTTACAAGAAGCCTTCTCAGACCCTCTTAATTCCACTGCCTACCCTATTTTTTCTATTTATCCTGCCTATCACTTGCTTTGTATATATTTGTTTGCATGTTGTCTCCCCCATTATGTAAACTCCTTATAGGCAGAGGCTGGCTTTTGCCAGTGTGCCACTGTAGCACAAGGATTAGCATACAGTAGGGGTTTGATAAATGTTTGTTGACTGACTGATTTTGTGTTAAATGGAAATAAACTCATTGTCTCAATCCAGTAGGTATCCATATGTTTTGACCCATTCAAATTATTAGATTCTTTTTGTTTTGTTTTCTCGCGTGTCTTTCCAGGAGTTTTATTTTTAATCCATCTGCTTGTCATTTCTTGTAGCATAATAGTATTCCATTACATTCATATCCTGCAATTTATTCAGCCATTCCCTAATCGATTGTTACCCCCCTCAATTTCCAATTTTTTGCATTTTGTTTTGTTTTTTAAGAAAAATATTGTTCCTACCTACAAGCATCCTTGTGTTTCATGTTCACGTGAGCCTTTGTCTGGGCCACAGACTCTTGGACACTCATAACAGAATAAATGTTATCCCTGCTATCTAATGCACAGACAGCTCTGCCTTTAACTAACAGCATGAGTCCATGTCCAACAATTCACACAAAAATTAATAACATTCTAGCTCTTTCTGCAAAAGCTGCTATTTTAGATCCTTGGTCATGTGGACATGTTAACTGGCCCACTCTTTTAGCTTCTCCAGGTACTGCTTCTGTATTAAATTAGACCATCTGAAGGCTATGTACCTGGAGATTATTAGCACAGTCTTCAAACAGAAATGTTTTTACTCAGTTGCAGTTTGACACTATTCCCACAACATATTTGATAATAGTTCTGTTGTTTGCAGAACTACAACTTAAGATTTTATCCCTTTTTTTCTCCCTCTTCCTTGCAAAAGAAAAAAGCTTTCTATTTCTTCATTTAGTATATACTTACATATATATGTATATATACACATACAGATTGTCTTTCTTGATACAATATATACTTATTGAGGACAGGGATTGTTTGTTGTTGACTATATGTCAGTGATTTGTGGCACACTGCCTGGCACAGAGGCCTTTGATAAATGCTTGTGAATTGACTGATTGATGTCATCCCATTTTTTAAGATAATTACTCCCGTGATAAACTCCTCCTTGGTTGCATTTCATGGAAAAAGTTTGTCTTGGTAAATTTAATTCAGTTCAATTCAACAAGCATTTTTTTCTATGCCAGGCACAGAGCTGGACACTGGAAATAGAAAGAATATTCCAAAATAGTCCCTGCACTCAGTGAGTTTATATTCCACACAGGAAATTTCATTTTTATTGTTGTTTTAGTTTAGGGGGGGTTTCTGTGGTCACCCTAAAAATATGAAAAAGACGTTTTCCTATTCACATTAACCTTGAAGAAACTCACCCAAATATCTTCAACAAAGAGAAGAACTAATTCAGATCCAATTGATCAGTGATGGACAGAATCAGCTACACCCAGAGAAGGAACACTGGGAAATGAGTGTAAACTGTTTGTACTTTTGTCTTTCTTCCCATGTTATTTTTACCTTCCGAATCCAATTCTCCCTGTGCAACAAGAAATTCGGTTCTGCACATATATATTGTATCTAGGATATACTATAACACATGTAGCATGTATAAGATTGCTTGCCATCTAGGGGAAGGGGTGGGAGGAGGAAAGGGAAAAGTCGGAACAGAACTGAGTGCAAGGGATAATGTTATAAAAAATTACCCAGGCATATATTCTGTCAATAAAAAGTTATAATTAAAAAAAAGAAACTCACCCAAATTCATTGCCTAGATATAATAACAATCTCATCTTGTGCACCTCTTTTTTTGGAGAATAGAACAATGATTTACTTTTTTCAAGACATAACAAAGCTAAAAATATACATAATAAAAATAAGCAAAACAATGCCATACAATCTTCTGATAGTGTAAAGGTATGCATTGAAATTATCTGAAAAGTGGACATTTTATGTAGATACTTTTGTAGCACCAGAATTTGACATTTTAAATGTGCTATTGAGCTTTTTAAAAAAATATTTATAATAAAAATTTTAAGTTTTCTAATTCATGTGCCTCTTAATGTTTATTTTAATATTTATTTTTCTCCTATTAAATAATTTTACATTGATTTTTTTAATTGTCTTTATTCATTGTGAGAAATTGTTACATTTTTGAAGCTGCTTTATATCCATTTTGGAGATCAGAATGTGTATTGTGAGAAACAGAGAGACAGAAACAGAGAAATGGGGAGAAAGAGACAGAGAAAGAGAGGTGGGGGGGTAAAGAAATTATTTGATTCTCATCAGAAGTTTCTTAGTTTAGTAAATAAGTTAATAAAAATTAAATTAGCAAACACTTATGAGTCATTTACCATATGTGGATGGTTAAAAACTGACTCCTGATCATTCTTTTGAAAAGCTCCTGAAGGAAATTTTAACTACTAGTATCCTTTCCACAACAGACCCCCTTTTACTGACTGGTAAAACTAGCAGCTCAAACACCAAGCAGGCACTGTCTTACTTCTGAAGGCTTATAGCTATGTTTCTAACTGATATTGAGATTATAAATATGGCAGTAAAATTTGTTGGAGGGGGGCAGGGAAAAGAGGGGCACAACTGGTAAGTGTTTAATAATGGACTTGACACAAACAAAAAAAAATCTAAGCATGAAACATTTCTAAATTTAGTCTTCATCATTAATATTTTCTCCATCATTTCCCTTGAGCCTGGAAAATTAACAAAACAATAAACAAAGCCCTGATTTGCAACATTTGCTGATTTACAAGATTTAAATTCTCTCACTAAACTTACCAATAAAATCTCCAAAACTGATTTCAGCTAGCTCTGGCACATCTCTATGAGCCCTGGACTTGGAATCAAAAGGTTTTAGATCCTTTATTATTCAGTCCTTTATTAACTGTGTGTGCCCTTATACTTAAGTGAGTTAGTCATTAGGCAGCATTTATTAAGCACTTTCTAGGTACCAGGTACTATGCAAAGTGCAAGTGATGGGAGGGGAAGTCTCTATTCTCAGCTTTAAATTTCACTTCAGATACCTTCTCTGTGATGGCAGGAAGGTCTGGTAATCTCTCTGTGCCTCAGTTCTTCATCTGTAAGTGAAGGAGGCTGAATTCCATCTAGCTTTGAATCTATGAACTTATTAATGTCTCTGATTCCATTTTCCTCATCTATAAAAAATGGAGGGACAAAATATCCTCTGCCCATAAAACCTTATAATCCTAAATTTCATGAATAAATCAGAATAAATAAATAAAGGGATTTTTACTTTTTAAAATTTATTAAGAATAGCAACCTAGGAGGATTCTGGGAAGATGGTAGAGTAGGTTGGTAAATTTCAAGTTCTCCTGATTTCCTCCAAAAATAGAACAAATTTGCTCCTCAGGGTAAAACATAGACTGGTGAAAAATCAAGATTTGGGCAGAACTGAGGTCCTTCAGCTGTAATCCAAGAAGACCTGAAGAAAAATCAGAGAAGATTTGAAGAAATACTGGACCGAGATTAACTTGTTTGAAGGGCAGACACCTCCAGATTAGCTCTGCAGAAGCAGCAAATGGGGAGCCTCGGGGTGAGCTGGATGTGGCTGAAGCCTCAGCAGAAACCACAGAGATTTTCACCTCCACAGCTGTTTGTCAAGTCAGGGTCTGAGTCTGGAAAGACTGAATCAGGGAACACCAGGCCCAGCTGTACTGCTCAGACTAGGTCTTGAGCAAGAAGGAACTAGCACTGATGAATGCAGAAGCAGCAGGGCAGAGGCACTGCTGGCTGTGGGCACTTGCAGGAGAGTGAAGCTCTGAATTTAGGGTTCCTGGTCAAAAGGGAGAGCTGAGGTGAAGCCAGAGGCACATCCCTCCACCCCAAGATTAGAGATGCTTACATTAACATCTTTTATTTAAAAAAAAAAGAGCTGGAAAAAGAAAAAAGAACCCCACCATAGAAACATACTATGGAAACAAACAAGACTGGGATTCATTATCAGTCTTTAGTAAAAAAAAAAAAATTAAGCTTTTACCTCAAAGAATAATGGGAAATGGCACCCCATCCAGAGAGAATTTATGGAAGAACTTAAAAAAATAATTTAGAAGTCAAAAGAGAAACATTGAGAGACATAACTAAAAATGAAAACCATCCAAGAAAAACAAGATTATGAAAAAAATTAACTATCTAGAAAAAAAGATACAGAGCCTCAAAGATGAAAATAGTTCTTTGAAAATTTGAATTGGGCAAGAGGAAACGAGTAAAGTTATGAAAGATCCAGAAATAAATAAAACAAATTATAAAGAATGAGAAAATAAAACAGAATGTGAAACATCTTATAAGACAAATGACAGAACTGGAAAACATATCAAGAAGAGAAAACATAAGAAAAATTGGACTTCCAGAAAGTTGTGACCAAAAAGAGAATCTTGACACAGTAATGCAGGAAGTAATCCTAGAAAATTGTCCTGGAATTATAGAACATGATGGGAAAATAGAAATTAAAAAAAAAAAACTATCGAATACCACCTTAATGAAATCCTTTATGGAAAACATATAGGAATATTGTTGCCAAATTTCAAAACTCCCAGATCAAAGAGAATATTCTTCAAGAAACAAGAAAAAACAATTCAAATACTCTGGAACAACAATTAGAATTGTTCAGGACTTATCATCAGGCAGAATAAAAGACCACAGGTCCTGGAATCATATCTACTGACAATCAAAAGAACTAGAACTAGCCAACAATATCATAGCCAGCAAAATTATCTATAATATTGAGTGAGAAAAGATGGACATTCAATGAACATGCAGATTTCCAGGACTTTCTATCAACCAAACCCAAACTTAACAGAAAATTTAACATATGAGAGCCAAAATGAAAGTGTATTTTCAAGGTACTGAGCATGGGTAAATTGTTTATGTTTTTTTTACATGGGATATGTTTTTTATATAGCATATGTTTAAGAGTGACATCAACATACAACAGCTCAAATAAAGATTGGGGCAGAATAAAGGAAAAATAATAATTATATCATACAAATGAAGTATAGAGGAAGAATAGACACAGAGGTATTAGAGTGAGGAAAAGGGCTCTCAGTTCTTAAAAACCTACTTACATCTGAAATGGGTTAAATAGAGTTAAATAGGCATAGCACACTCCAAAATCTATAAAGAAATAAAGGGAGAGGGACAGATGGATGGAGAAGCAAAGGGTGAAGGAACAAGGAGGGATCCACGGGTGGGGGGAGGTAGAGTAATACCAAGGCAAATTAGGAGCAGAATTAAAGGGTCAGCAGGAATAGGAAAGATATGTATGTATGTATATGTGGGGATATGTGTGTGTATATATCTACATATGTATATATTAATATATGCTTTTTTAAGTACAGCTTGCTTTGGGTAGGAGAATGAAAGAGAGGGAAAAGAATAAAGTTAAAAAGATGCACAGCAGAGAACAAAAGAAAAATTTACAAGGAAGTAAAGAAAAAATGGATAATCAAGAATATAATTTCATATATATATATATATATATATATATATATACTTTCTTGAACTGGTATTTGTTGTTATATATTTTGAATCCACCTTGATGTTCTGCTGGGCACATGACAGTGTTTTCTTTTGGTTGTGTTACAATTTGTTTTGTATTCCTTTCCTGTTTTTTGTCTTATTCTGTTTCTTTAAATAAAATAAATTCGGACATTCAAAAACAAACAAACAAACAAAAAACAAAGAACAGCAATTCAACTAGAAGGCCAAAACATTCTTGAGAATTAACGAATGGAAGTACCAGGAGTGTCCACCGCATATGGTGTGTAAGGATTTGAAATGAAGCTTTCTTTTGTGGATTTGGTAGTACAGACTGTGCTCCCAGCTTGAATTCAAATAGATTCACCTGGAAAAAGATGTATGAATTTTGATGAGTTTTGATGGCTTGTGATAGGCAAAAAGAACCTAATGTGATAGGCAGGAATTAAAAAGTTCCAGGAGGAAAAACTGGGATTCTTGTTCCCTGATCATCCTGACTTTCAGAAAATTACCTGTGAAAGAAGAGGTGAGATCCAGGTTTGGTAGAACATCTTTAACCTTCCTGTGTTTACTCATTGAGAAGAATCAGCTTTTAGGCCTCAGATTTTTCCCAGAAGGTGGAATCATCTCCTTCCTCTTCAATGTACATATCCTATTTAGCAAAGATGGGACTTCCTGGAATTTTTATTAATGATTCCAGATATCCCAGCAATAATTTTCTGACACCACAGCCTCTGCTTGCTGACTTTAATAAGGTTTCACCTTTTTTTTTTCTTCTGCCAATGTCTTCCTCATGAATATGATTCAGGCTGAAATTAATCACTGATCATGTTAATGGTTCCTATGAGTTTACTTCCAATACCCCTTCTTGTATTAAATCAAACTTGATAGCATGTTAGATCATTGCACAGCTAAGTTTCCATAAAAGTGCTGGCCTTTAAAAATGATTTATTCCCATTTTTCTGATAAGTTTCTTACTTATTGTGTGTTTCTTTTTAAAAAAACTGGCATTTTTAGTAAATGGTGATGCTTTTAAATCTGTAAGACACTTAAAAATATGTTGTACAGGAAACATTTGACAATAAGGAGTGTCGTGTACTATATATTATGATCATATAAGTGAATGTGAATATTTTATTCAATTTTTACACAGACAAAATATTAGGATACTCATCCTGTTCAGGGGGGAAATAGGCATATTTTTGCCTATTTTCAAAATATAAATTTTTAAAGATATGATGATAGAAAATTAAAGGGTTCTTTGATTTTTTTTAGCTTTGCAGTAAAGGAGCAGCTCTGGGAAAACCTTTTGAAGCATCTGCTGAAGATATTTCAAGTGTTGCTAGTTTTATTGAGACAAAGCTTGTCACCTGTTATCTCCGGATGAGGAAACCCGACCTTGCTTTGAATCATGCTCACAGGTAAGAAAGAACATGGATCTAAAAGTCATTACTGCAAAGATGAGAGATAGATAAATGGACCAGGGAGGTTGTGAGGCGGTCCTCTAGGAAAAGATGGAAGGCAGTCAAAGTTTATCTCCATTTTCCCTCCATTCTTTCTTTGGACAATCTCTGTTACCACTCTGTGTCCTGATTGTCAACTTGGTACCCACCAGATTCCCTCCAAGTCATTGTCTATTTCCTCCACTAAGCACAGTTTCCCATTCCCTCCAAGCACTGCTCTCAGCATTAATGCTCTCATTGATGAGTTAGAATGGGTGTTAGCTGAATTCCTCATTAATATTATCTGAGTTAGATAATGTACACATTATCCCTTCCAGATAACATATCTGAACCCAATTACAAAGCATATTAATTGCAGACTTCCTTTGAGAAAAAAAGTAGGGACTTCCTGGAAGGAAGAAATTGATACTGTGATGCGGAAGAAATTTTTAGAAAGATAAATCTTTTAAAAGCCCTCAAATTTCTATCTACTTTTCCTATGACTAGGTCTACATAAATTTTTTATCAACCTGATTACTAATTTTGTCAAAAAATTATCTCTCCCTCTCCCAAAGAATTTACTCATTTAACTATTATTTTTAGTCATTCTCTGATAGGCTTTTTCTCACCAAGATATTTTCCTCAAGTAGAAGATCCTTTTTGTGGTGCTTTTATAGTCAGTCAGTCAAGAAATATTTGTTAAGGCCTTATTTGTGCCTTACACGATGCTAAGCACATACAAAGAGGGGCAGAAGACATTCCCTGCTCTCAGTGGGCTCTCAGTTTAATGGGAGAGACAACATGCAAACCCACATGGACACACAACCTATAATGTCAATAGTCACCAAAAGGAGAATAGTTGGCTTAAGAAGAATTGGGAAAGGCTTCTTGTAGAGTGAGATTTTAGCTGGGACTTGAAAGAAGTCAGGGAAGGTAGGAACTAGAGATGGGGAGGGCAAGGGAGAGAACCAGAGAAAAAAGCCCAGTTGTTTCAGATCATTAATATATTATTTGTCAAACTATGAACCATTAAACTTGAAAAACAGACTGAATTCAACTTCAGTCAGGCAACTGTTATTTGGATCTGTGTTTGGTTCTTAGTGTATGTTTATATTCATAGTTCAGTCAGTTTGCACTAAATTTTCTAATCTCTAGGTTTCATTTGGTGCTCTTGGGAAGACCCCTCTTCATCTGGTTCACTCTTTTTTTAGGTTATGAGTGTCTATGAATATCTCCTAACTCCATCAGAGGTCAACAAATTCACCTTTTCTTCAAATAATCCCTACGTGAACATAGGCAAAATACACAGTACTGACCAAAATGTTCTCAAAATCACAATTTAATCTCTCTCTCTCTCCTTCTCTCCTCTCTCTCTCTCTCTCTCTCTCTCTCTCTCTCTCTCTCTCTCTCTCTCTCTCTCTCTGTCTCTCTCTGTGTGTCTCTCTCTGTCTCTCTGTCTCTCTGTCTCTCTCTTTCTCTCTCTCTCTCTCTTTCTCTCTCTCTCTCTCTCTCTCTCTCTCTCTCTCTCTTTCTCTCTCTCTCTCTCTCTCTCTTGCTCTCTCCTTCCCTCCCTCTTTCTCCTACTCTTCTTCTTTTACAAAACAATGATAACTCCAATAAAAGGACCCATTCATGACATAGACTTTACCATCCCTTAGTCCCCCTTTAAGTGAAGAATCTATAAGAATTAATTGCCTCCCAAACTTCCATCTTTGGATAAGTTTCCTCCTTGAATCAGTACTCTCCCCTGAAACATCACCTCCATGGCAACTGAAATCCTGTGGTGTCCTATTCCATCGAAACACACCAACACTTAAAAATTACTTCACAAGTATTTATTAAGCTCCAATGGTGTGCTAGACAGTGGGAACACAAAGACAAGAAGTAAATAAATTCAGGAAGCTTGCATTATATCCAGAGAGACAACATATTACATATATATGTGATATATATGTGTGTATGTATAATACATAAATAAATGTTCGTGTGTTTTAATGTGATCACATATGTTTATATGTGTGTAATATAAGCATATTTTATTGTATATTACATATAAATATATAACAAATCTATATTTTCATTTTATAATATATTACTTATATTAAGTAATATAATTAATGTAATATTTTATATATGTTTATTATTTGACTATAGAAATATATTTATATATTTTAAATATATGAGCATGTATGTTTGTGTTTTAAACATGTTAGCAAAGATGGTTTATGTTTGAAATGTGTTAATATGTATTGTATTTATGTGATTACATAGAAATAATTTATGGGTAATATATGTAAATATTCTATATAGTTATATAAATGTATATCTCATGTTAAGTGTAATGGAGTGAGGGAGAAAAGTAGCAGTTGTAAAGAGCAGGAGGAGAGAGACATAAAAATAATAATGTGTCATTTGAGCTGAGAAACCTTGAATATACATAGTGGATTGAAGGACCTGAGGTGAAGAGGAATACATCTCAAGATGGAAAATTAATCTGTGTAAAGGTCCAGAGAAGGAGTGCTTTGATTGAGAAATATCAAGATGACCAGTGTGGTTAGTTTCCATGAAGGGAAATAACTTATAATAAGGATGTAAAGGTAAACTGGAGCCAAGTTTAAATGATTTAATTGCCAAACAAATATGGCAGGCCCTTTCCCTCAGAGACAAACATACAAACATAGAGACAGATTTCTGTGTCATGATACTTTTTATCTATGAACTACTTAACAGATAAAGAAGAAAATCATTAATTGACTTATTATTCCCCTGTTATCATACAGCACCTTTTATATCATCATCCTTTTTGGCTAAGATTTCTCCACCTTACCTGGAATTTTGGCTCCTGTTTGCCCTGACCCTTTTGTCTCAAGAATATATCCTCCTGCAAAATACAGGAATATATTCTTGAAACACTGCCTGATGAGTTACTCCCTGGTTCATTGTCCCGCCTCCTTTCTTAGTTCTTTGTTGAATAACAATCACCAACAACTTATATCAATATGAAAACCTAACACCTGCTTTGCTAATAGCCTCAGGGAAACATAATTATCTGCCACATTAAGGTCCATTATGTAAGTGGGCTCTCTGCCAACCGCCATAAGTAGTTTACAACCCTAAGCCACCTAGATGGTCCAGCAAGCTAGGGAAAACTCAAGCTAGGTGCCTTCACTGCCATAAAGAAATCTTGAAGGGACTTTTAAGTTGGTGCCATTGGATCGGGGCTGAAAAGTTAGCATGACATCAGTTGTATTACTTGTACAAAAAATAGATGTAAGATATCTTGCTTTGGTGGAATTTCTTCTCGGGAGTAAGGCACAGATCTTTTAAGGAATATCTCAAATGATATGATTTGCTCTTCCTGGAGACAGTCATGAGTTCAAATATGTTTGGCTGCAGGGTTCCTCCTGAGTTTTAAAGAAACTCTTAAGATAGGTTCTTTGCTCATAGGATACACAAAATTATCTTCCCCATCTGTTAGAAGTTATTTGGATGGAATATGGTCCAAGCTGGTAGCTAAGTGGCAAAGTAGATGAAGTGTGGGACCTAGGGTCAAATCCTGCCTCAGCCACTAAATAGATGTATACTCTTAGCAAGCCATTCAACCTCTCTAGGTCTCTGTTTCCTCATCTGTACATTGAGAATTAGACTCAAAGATCTCTAAGGTTCCTTCCAGCTTTCACTCTCTATGGTCCTCCAGGTCTCCCTGACCATGCAGACAATCATTCTGAGACACTCCATCAATGTGTTCTATGTTCAGCAGTACAGAGGAACATTATTATAATATAAATAGTATTTTGTGATAGTTCAATGAATCCACAATCTCACTGACAAGACAACACTCTCCCTGTATTGGTGGCTACCCAACTCATACCTTGAGATTTTTGTCTATTTCTTTCCATAAATTCTTCATAAATGACCCTACTTATTCACCCCCAAATTTGGAGTTCTTCTTGTGGTTTTAGAGCATTCTTAGAGAACTAGTGCAGGTCTTGGACTATTTTGCTCTCACTCCATGACCATTTTCCCCAGTCATATATCTTGATCATTAATATTATCATGAACAAGCTGTTGTTATTCATTGGATGGATACTAACACACATTGTCTTTTGGGTCAGCCACAATTTTGACTTTTCTGAGATCATAAACCTCCATGACTGACAGATTCATAGAAGCCCAGGTTGGATATTTGAGTTTAAAATAAATTTTTGCAATAGTAAGCAAATTTTTTTTTGCAACAGTAAGCTCATTAGTCATTTTTACACATATCCTACCTATTCACAGTGAAGACAGTATCCACTTTCCCCACCATTATCAACACTAGCCAGTGACCAACCTCATCTGATTGGGTTGGAACAAGTTTGTGAGATAGCTAGAGAATTCAAAATGAATTCCTGTGCGTATCATACTTGGAATTGGAAGAGGATTATTTAAATCTTAAATGCCTTTGTGATCCCTCCTTCTAGACCTTAAGAAAATTACAAATAAAAAGGTATACCCTCTAGGATATCAAACTGATCTCCCACATTATTTATTAGGTTCTTAGATTCCTTTTCACTGCTGCTCAGAATTCATTTTGGCCTTTCTGTTTTTAATTGAATTGCCTATTCACCAAGGTCAACCTTGTTATTATTAATGCACGAGGTAAAAATCTGGCTTGTCCTGTTATACCAGGGGAGGAGTCTATGTCATCAAATATTTTGTATTATATATAATATATTCTAATATTAAAATATTTTGAGAGGCAGCCACTGGAAAAACAGAATCTGAAACCTAATCAATAACTATTTCTCCAAAGAGAAAAATAAATTATTCGGGGCACTCAGTCTATAAATAACTTAAAACCATTAGTTACCTGATGCATGCAGAATTTTATTTCCTATTGAGCTTTTGTATTATTACCATATTGTGATGGTTGATACTAATCACAGATCAAAATTAAAATATTCCCTTTCTGCATTTATTTGCATTTGCTGTAGCATTCTTTATTTAATTTTATGCAAATATTGGCTCTCCTGTATTTCTTTAGCAGTTTTATTACCCCCAAAATCAGCTTAAAAATCATCATGTATCCTAGTGTCAGATATAGATTGAGCTAGATAGATATACAGATACATATACACATATGTATGTTTTTTTGACTCAGAAGACTTCCATCTCATATAGAACAAGAAAATTTCACATTTATGGTTTCTATATTTATTAAATAACACTTTTTGGAAAGAAATCAGATTAGCTTTTTCACTCTTCAGCAGAGTAGCAGAAAGTTACCAAGAAAGTCTACTTTGAAATGATCATTTCTGTGATTTAAATAATAAATAATTTTGTGAGCATTCTTTATATTATGTTATAAACCAGTATGGTGGCCATATGAATAGAAAGAAGTAACAAGAATGAGATTCATTGTGAAGGTAAAACTACTAAGACTCGGCCCCTGATTGGCTATGAGAATTGGCAAGAAGAACGTTGAAATAGCAATGGACTCCCAGATTTATAATCTTGATGACCTTGAAGATGGTCTGTGTGAAGGAAATATGAAGGAAAAAGCACCATTTGGGGAAAGAGATGGCATAAAGGGAGAGGTGAAAGCCATTGTGGACAGATTGAGTTTGATTTTCCTAGAGAAGGTCCAGGAGAAGATACATTCAGTAGGCAGTTGATGATGCATGATTTAGAAGGTATCATGTGTGTGTGTGTGTGTGTGTGTGTAGACAGAGACAGAGACAAAGAAGAGAGAGAGACAGAGAGAGAGAGAGAGACAGAGAGAGACAAAGAAGAGAGACAGACAGAGAGAGAGACAGAGAGAGACAGAGAGACAGAGAGAGACAGAGACAGAGAGAGAGAAGAGAGACAGAGACAGAGACACACAGAGAGAGAGAGAGAGAGAGAGAGAGAGAGAGAGAGAGAGACAGAAAGAAGAGAGACAGAGACAGAGAGAGAGAAGAGAGAGAGAGAGAGAGAAAGAGACAGAGAGAGAAAAGAGAGACAGAGACAGAGAGAGAAGAGAGACAGAGACAGAGAGAGAAAGAGACAGAGAAAGAGAAGAGAGACAGAGACAGAGAGAGAAAGATACAGAGAGAGAGAAAGAGAGAGACAGAGAAGAGAGACAGAGACAGAGAGAGAGAGAGAGATAAGAGAGACAGAGACAGAGAGAGAAAGAGACAGAGAGAGAGAGAGACAGAGAGAGAGAGAGAGACAGAGACAGAGAGAGAGAGACAGAGAGAGACAGAGAAGAAAGACAGAGACAGAGAGAGAGAGAGAAGAGAGACAGAGACAGAGAGAGAAAGAGACAGAGAGAGAGAGAAGAGAGACAAAGAGAGAGAGACAGAGAGAAGAGATAGACAGAGACAGAGAAAGAGAGAAGAGAGAGAGAGAGAGAGAGAGAGAGAGAGAGAGAGAGAGAGAGAGAGAGAGAAAGAGAGAGAGAGAGAGAGAGAGAGAGAGAGAGAGAGAGAGAGAGAGAGAGAGAGAGAGAGAGGAGATGGGGGCAGAGGGGAGGGACAGAGACAGAGAAAGGTGAGGAGAGAACTACTTTTTTTTAAAAATCCCTTTTAGACTCATCATAGAAAATTCTCTCCACATCCAGAGAAATTTGAGGTCTATGTGCAGATTGAAGCACACTATTTTCACTTTTTTGGTATTTTTTCCATTTAACTCTGTTTCTTCTTTCACAACATGGATAATATGGAAATTCTCACTATTTTTGTATAATGTAAGCTCTTCAAGGGCTGGGTTTGTCCCAGTCACACCCTAACACAGTGCCTAGTATGCAGTAAGTGCTTACCCTGTGTTTGTTCATTGGTCGATATTGTAGATGGGTTTTTGCTACAAATATCAGTTAGGCAAAGTGACCTCTCCACCACTAGTCTCTTCCACACTTGTATATTCTGTGTTCAAGGTGATTCTGAGGAGCAGAGAGGAGGAGACAGAGAGGGACAGAGAGAGAGAGAGATTTGTGTGCATCTGTCTTTAGATTTATCAGGATGTTATATGGATGACAGTAAGTGAAAATGATAAATATTTAACTTTTCCATTGCATTTCTATTAAAACCATAATAGTTGTGTCTTTGAATGTGTCCCTGTGTGGAGTATCTGTGTTATTGTGTATTTTGGACCTCTAAAGTTCCACTTAAGATCCCTTCTAACAGAGACTCTCTGAGTCTCATGGCAAATACACACAAACACATACAAACACACATCTATCTATCTGTCTATCTATCTATCTATATGTATGTATATATATATATATATATATATATATATATATATGTATATATATATAATCTTATAATCTCGAGGGGGGAGTGGTGGGGAGAGGAATGAAAGAGAAGAAATTATGGATGGCTTGAATTTACTTGAAAGAGCTCCAGATCCCTGTTTGGAGTGTTAGGTAAGAACCTGTCAATTACTAGCCAAGTATACAAAAAAAATGGAAAAATTGTGCCTATTTAATGAATTGGGTAAATCCAAAGCCTGTGTGAAATATTCATAATGTCAGTTTCCTGTCTCCTGCTGACTCACCCTAGGTAAAGAAAGTCTATAAAAGGATACATCTGTGGAAGGTGGCATTAAACACCAAGTATTTGTTTATAGGTGTGTGAGGCTTAATGCGCAGTTGGAAAATAGAAAGGGTCACATTTAAATGATTTGGGCACAAGAAAAAGGAGCAGAAGCAAGGGGCTGAGAAGTATGAGAAGGCATTGAGGAAGCAGAAGCAGCAAATAAAAAAAAAATAACTTGCAGCTAACATTGAAATAGGGCTTTTAGGTTTGCAAAGTGCTTTCCAGAAGTAATGCCATTCGAGCCTCACAACTCTGTGACCTGTACTACAAGTATGGTTATTGCCATTTTACAGATGAGGACACTGAGGCACAGAAAGGTAAACTGGCCAGTAGTCATTTGGCTAGTCAGGGTCAGATGTGGGACTTAAGTTCAGGTCTTTAACTTCCTGGTTAGATGAAAATTCCACCAGAGATGCAAACCGAGTAATGATGGGAAACTCTCGAGAATTAAATCCCATAGACACAAAGAGAAGCATCTTTGATGACAAAGAAGATATAGAAATTATCTGGGAAAACTAATGTAGATTTAAGAGAACTCATTAATCAAATTACATTTTTTAAAAGAACAAATACAGAAGATAGGAACAAGGGCAGATAACAGAGAATAAATATGAATGCCTGGCACAGTCCTGTGTGAATAGAATCAGGTTGGCTAAAACTCAGATTGAACTCCCACTCGACCTGTTTATATCTCAGAGCCAAAGTGCTGTCATCTTTTTAACTGAAAAACTTCAATGTGAACATGGGCTGGTGAGAAAAGAGGAGAGCACCTAACCTTTCAGTAGCCATGTGGGGGCAAAGTTGAAGATTCAAGAAATGGCAAAATTTCTCCTTTGGATGGATGGGAAAAAGGACAACCACCACAATAAAGGCTTCTCAGTCTTATTTTCTGTGCCATGGAATATGGTATGTAGGCCAGAAAGGACAAAAATGGTGAAGAGGGAGTTGATATTCAGTATAATAAGGAGCTACTAAGATAGGACCTAATGTTATTTTTGTAGCACAGATTAACTACATCTGTGGGGACACTGAAAGACCTCATAGATGTGATTGCTGAGCCCGCAGTCATTTACAAAAAAGACAGATGAATGGATATATAGATAAATAGATAGATGATGGATGGATGGGCAGATGACCAGGCAGGTGGATGGAGGGAGATGAAAGACAGATGATAAATAGATAGGATAAATATAAAGAGATAGATGGTAGAATGATAGAATAGACAGGGACAGTAATGGGTGATAGATGATTAGATAGATATAGATAATAAAGATAGACAGGTAGGTAGATAGATAACTGACAGAAAGTTCAGGACATATAGAACTGAAAGAAGGAAGAAAGGAAGAAAGGAAGGAGGAAGGAAGGAAGGAAGGAAGGAAGGAAGGAAGGAAGGAAGGAAGGAAGGAAGGAAGGAAGGAAGGAAGGAAGGAAGGAAAAAAAGGAAAGAGAAGGAAGGAAGGAAAAAGGAAAGAGAAGGAAAGAAAAAAAGAAAGAGAAGGAAGGAAGGAAAGGAAAAGGAAAGAGAAGAAAGAAAGAAAGAAAGAAAGAAAGAAAGAAAGAAAGAAAGAAAGAAAGAAAGAAAGAAAGAAAGAAAGAAAGAAAGAAAGAAAGAAAGAAAGAAAGAAAGAAAGAAAGAAAGAAAGAAAGAAGAGAGAGAGAGAGAGAGAGAGAGAGAGAGGGATGGAGGGAGGGAGGGAGGGGAGGGAGGGAGGGAGAGAGAGAGAGAGAGAGAGAGAGAGAGAGAGAGAGAGAGAGAGAGAGAGAGAGAAAGGAAGAAAGAAAGAAAGAAAGAAAGAAAGAAAGAAAGAAAGAAAGAAAGAAAGAAAGAAAGAAAGAAAGAAAGAAAGAAAGAAAGAAAGAAAGAAAGAAAGAAGAAAGAAAGAAAGAGAAAGAAAGAAAGAAAGAAGAAAGAAAGAAAGAAAGAAAGAAAGAAGAAAGAAAGAAGAAAGAAAGAAAGAAAGAAAGAAAGAAAGAAAGAAAGAAAGAAAGAAAGAAAGAAAGAAAGAAAGAAAGAAAGAAAGAAAGAAAGAAAGAAAGAAAGAAAGAAAGAAAGAAAGAAAGAAAGAAAGAAAGAAAGAAAGAAAGAAAGAAAGAAAGAAAGAAAGAAAGAAAGAAAGAAAGAAAGAAAGAAAGAGGGAGGCAGCTAGGTGGCGCAGTGGATAAAGCACCAGCCTTGAATTCAGGAGGACCCGAGATCAAATGTGATCTCAGACACTTAACATTTCCTAGCTGTGTGACCCTGGGCAAGTCACTTAACTCCAGCCTCAGGGGGAAAAAAAAGAAAAGAGAAGGAAGGAGAAGGAAAGAGGAAGGTGGGAAGGAGGAAGGAGGGAAGAAAGGAAGGAGAAAAAGAAAGAAGGAAAGAGAGAAATAAGGTAGGAAAGGAGTAAGAAAGAAAAAACATATACAGTCAGGTCCCAATTAATGAAAAATAATGAATACTGAAGTTGTTGCATGTATTCATATTCACACTGTTTAAGCTGGAATTGTATGAAATGTAGAAATGCATTCCAACCCAATGGAAATAAGCAGTGCAAATTCAAATAATTTGACTACTTAAGAGGATTCCTTATTCACACTAATCAGAATCTGATCAAGTAATTTTGTTTTTTATAGTATTTTATTTTTCTAATACATGTAAAGATAGTTTTCAACATTCATTTTTGTTAGACTTTATATTATAAATTTTTCTTCCTCCTTCCCTTACCTTCCCCTTCTTCAAAACAAGCAAGCAATCTGATATAGGTGAAATTTGTGCAGCCCTTTTAAACATAGTTCCATATATGTCATGTGCAAGAAAAATTAAATTAAAAGAGGGGGGGGAAACAAAAGAAAGAAAAGTAAATATAAAAATATTATGCTTCAATCCACATTCAGTCTCCATGATTCTCTCTCTGGATATTCTGATTAAGTAATTTTGACAGAAGAGAATATTATGAACCACAGAAATGGAAGACGTCCTCATATAGGAGAAGGCATTGAAATTAGCCTTGAAGCAAGCTAAGGGTTCTAGGAAGTAAAAGGAGAGAGGGAGAGCGCATTTTAAGTATGGGAGACACAGAAGCAAATGATGGGATGCTATTTACAAGGGATAGAAGATAAGTATGGGTAATAAGGAACAAGGCCTTCAGATTTCAAATCTCAAGCTCTCTCCACTACACTGCCCTTAGCCTCTTGCTCCTTAGTGGTAGTGGGTTAACAGGGAGCTAAATTATAGCCAGAAAAACTGGCCTAGGAGGGCAAGAGGTGGAGGAGGACATGACAAGGTAACAACTTGAGCACAGGACAATGAGAAGAGGGAAACATCTGTGGGATAGTTGTAGGTTGATTGAACAGAAGGGAGCCCACACCCTAGGGAGGACCAGCAGGTAGGTAGGTGCATGCTGAGAATCCCTGCCTAGCATTTAGACAGCCCCCCTCATCCCCATCCTGTGGGGATAAGTGCCTTCAGCTGTGAGGACTGAGAAGTCTCAAGGGCAAGGAGTCAGGCTGGCAATTGAGGTCTATTTACAGTGGGTTCCATTTGCCAGAATCATTTGGAGAATTGGCAACTTGATTGTACTCCCTGGCTGTGTCTGCTAATAGAAGAACTGCAGAAAACAGCTAGGTCTAATAGGCTTCTTCCACATCCAATTCAAATTTTGACTTTGAACTTTGGAGATACAGTCACAACTTTAAAATATAACAGGAGTTCTTAACCCAGAAGTTGGAAATTTGAGGATTTTTAAAAATATATTTAATAATTATATTTCAATTTGGTTTTCTTTATAATCCTATGTTTCATGTTTTATGAATTTCAAAAACATGATTCTGAGAAAGTCTTTTCTAGACTGCCAGAGGAGGACTATGACCTAGAAAGGGTTAAGAATCCCTGGCTTAAAAGGAGAGATATAGAATAGAGAAAGACAACTAACAACTTTACATATGGATCTTATTTTGAATCAGAAGAAGTACTGTCCCCCAAAGGAGAAATAGTGATATATAAGGGTAGGGAGGAGTTCATGTAGATGCAAGAAATGGATGGTGAAATCTAGACTCTGTTATATAACTTATTTAAGTGAGTTGGAGTAAAACATTATTCCTGCGTTTCTATTCTTTAATCTACAAAATGAGAGGAAAGCTGCCTTCTTCCAGCTCCATCCTAGGAACTCCTCCCTAATCAGCCTCTTGGACCATGCATCTCAGGGGGAAGTGGGGGGAGGGATCCCCTGGGTATTTCAAATTTAGAGCAAAGTGAATGTAGTGCATGTGAATGCAGTATTTTTAGAGGTAATTCTGCCTTAAAGCTCAAGGACAAGTATCAAAAAGAGAAGGAGCCCAAACACCCAAATGCCTAAACAATTCCTCCAAGAAATAAACAAGAAAAGCTCATTTATTGTCCTACCAAGAACGAATGTAAGCACTATGACTACATAATGAATGAATGGAACATTTATTAAGCTCTTATTTTATACAAAACACATAGAAAGAATACAAAAAAAAAATTATAGAGCCTGTCCTCAGAGGGCTTACATTCTAAACGGGGGATATTGTTTCCCCGATCAAACATAAGCTCCTTGAGGGCAGATACAGAAAAGCAGAACGAAAAGTCTCATAGTCTTTAGCTTGCCCTGGAAGAGCAGAGGGTCACATCAGTTTCCAATGTTGAGTCATCGGACATCGCCAAGTCTGTGGGGAGGACTTTCTTTTCTAAGTTTTGAGGATGTGAATTCCACAGCAGCAGCCACAGTGAGGCTGTTTATTCAACAGAAGATAAAGGTACAAAGTCACCTATAGTGCTCTCTTTATAGGTAGAGGAACACTGGTTTTCATGATACCAACATCTATGGGATTATAACTGACTTTTATACACAGATCCACAAAGCAAAATGCTAATGTGAACAACTTAATACATAGGATAATCTCAGAATGGTTTTGTTTTTCCTTTATTGATGCAATTCAGCTGTCATATAATAGCTCTATAAACAACCTGCTTCAGGTGATGCAGTCCCATTCTAAAGAGTCTCCCAAATCACGTACAGAATCCCGTGTTGTTAGAAGGAAGCTCAGGCCATCCAATCCTAGCTCTGAGCAAGAATACCTTATAGGAGACCATGCAATTACCACCTAAAGATCTCCAGAGAAGAGAAACTTAGCACAAAAGGAGCCCATTTTACTTTTCAAATTGCTAGGAATTTTTTCTTGATATCAAATTAATTTTTTTTGTTTCTTCTATACATTGCTCTTATTTCTTTCCTATGGGGCTTAGAAGAATGAACCCTAAACCTTTTTCCAGGTGATAGCACTTCTGAGTTAGTATATCCTCCTGTCAGCCTTCTTTCTCCAAGCTGAACTTGCCAGTTCCTTCTCCATACAGCATCATCCTGTTTGCTTCTCCAAATGATCCCAAAATACTTTGTTGCCTATAAGATGCATTTCCACATATCAGAGTTATTCAGTGTTTTATGTTTAATATACTTCTGATTGTCTTCTTTAAAGATCAAGAATTTTTAATTTTTCATACTCATCACCAAGTTGGTGTCAGAGTGATGACATTTATCCACAGAAGCTCTCAAAAAACTATCTGCTAAGTCAGGGGATAACGGTTGTCTACCCTGGTGAATTATGGAACCTTGAAGCACAACAGAAAGATTTTCATAAGGTTAGAACAAAACTAGCATTTGCTGACTTGATCATTTGAGAGCATAGCCCATCTATCCCCCACAAAGAATTTAAAAACCCTGCCGTATCTGACAGCCCACCTTCCATTACATGTGTTGAGATGAAGGCTTTCTCATCATCCCCATCTTTGAGGTTTCTGTCTTAATAGATTCTTTCATGGAGGGCTGGATATCTGATATTTGGCTCGTGGGTTCTGAAGAAAAGATAATAGGGTCAACATCATATTATTTTTAAGGGAAGATGTCAAGGACAAAAAATGAAGATGTCAAAAGCTTGCTGATATATGGTATTGCTTAAAGACTGGTTGAAGAAAGTGACCAAGTGATTTACTAAAGTCTTTTACTAGACGGTCTTTGGATTACAGTGTAGATGAAAAAATAAATGAAAGTACATTTCATTTTTGCTTCATAGGAACATTTGACAGATGGGGAAAACACAACTTTCATCTACAGAAATAATGTTTTCATTTTCAGTTTCTCAAATCTGGGGGGAAATTTGCATAGATTTCTATATTATGTGGAACGCATCCCTAGAATCAACAGGAATGTGTCTTTTCATCTTCACACATTAATGTACCCGCCATTTTGTCGTTTGCTTAAGGGAACCGATTACATTTGTGTATGTTGGGGATGCTCTGATTTTCACTCTGAAGGGAAGCAGACTCTTCCAGACCTTAGGGGGTATGCCTCAGTGGACAGATCTGTTCTGGCCCCTCACCTCAAGAAGCTTAATGACTCCCTCTCACTTCTAAGATAAAAAAAAAAACCCTCTTCTGGCATCTATTTAAAGCCCATAATACTCTGTCCTAACCAAACTGACCTCCATGTTCTTCTATCTCTATTTTTATTGACTCCTGTTTATGTAAACTTATACACAAAACTTGAGCAAAGCATGAGGCCAGAGGGGCATCTTTGTCTCCAAGATGGGGCACTCTATCCCCCCCTGTTTGCTATCCTCAGCTCAGTTGGGCATTTAAGCACAAGCTCTGTTGTCCAAGAACCACCAGGATAATTTGGCCACCAAATGGTTAATGGATGGAGTGGGTAGGGGACAGGACAGAGAGATAAAAGTTACAAGGACCAAAAGGGCTTGAACTAATAGAAAAAAATCCAGATTTTATGGAGGGGCTCCAAACCTCACCACTGATACTGTCCCTGAACCTCAGCTGCCTTATCTGTTAATCTTAGAAGACCTTTGAAGTTCTTCTAGCTGTAAATCAGAGATTTTTCGCCATTTGTGTTTCCTGGACCATTTGGCCATCTTGTAAAGCCTCTTAGCATCATGTTTTTCCATGTATAAAAGAAAATACAGGGGAAAAAAATTAATCATATTAAAACATATTAATCAAAAATTTTAAAATGATAAGCTCATGGGCCTCAGATTAAAAATTATATTATTATTATTAATCTCTGTATCTGTGATGCTATGAACAGTTAAGGCATGGAGGATGTGTATTCTGTGTTCATGGAGGCTATATTCTCATCAATAAAATCATAGATCCTGGTAAGGGAAGGTTAAAAAGTGCTTGTGATATATGAATGGGTCAGAAATTCCAGGCACA
The DNA here is from genome assembly GCF_048593235.1 of Sminthopsis crassicaudata. NCBI lineage: Eukaryota > Metazoa > Chordata > Mammalia > Dasyuromorphia > Dasyuridae > Sminthopsis > Sminthopsis crassicaudata. The sequence continues at coordinate 30,479,032 of NC_133619.1, read as the reverse complement.
GTCACAACTTATTCCTTTTCTTTCCTTCTGCTGAACTTCTCAGACCTATTCTCATCTTTCACTGCCTCAGTTTCCTCAATTACGCATTCATTTTTCAACCCTCGTGATTTGTATTTTCATTTGTACTGAAAATCCGAGGTCACCAAACAGACTAAATGAGATTCAGAAGCCTTCCATCTATCATTCTATGTCCCTTCATTCTTGCCTCTTTTCGGTTGTTTTTCAGTTGTATCTCTTTCTTTATGCTCTTCTTTGGGGTTTTCTTAACAAAAATACTAGACTGATTTGCAGTGTCCTTCACCAGCTTATTTTACAGATAATGAAACTGAGGCAAATAAGATTAAGTAACTTGCTCAGGGTTACAAAACTAATAATTTTCCTGACTCCAGGCCTGGCTTTCTATGCACTATGGAACTCCTAGATGCCCCAATCTTGTCTCTCCTGCTTCTATTGCTGTTTCTTCCTTCCTTTGACCCTATAATATGGACATTGTTCAGTGTTCAATTCTTGATTTTCTACTCTCTTTTTTCTTATATGATATTCTTCCTTCCAGATAATTGTATTTAATTTCACAGTTTCAGCTCTCTTTGTTAACAAAGAAAGAACTTGAAATCTATAACTCTCTATGATCTCACTCCCTAATTTTACTCATGTATTTGCAAAAGCCCTCATGGGAGCATAGTCAATGTAAGATGTCTACACAAAACTCATCATTCTATAAAGAGGATTGGACTTGATGTCTCTTCCAACTCTAAATCTTTGACCCTATAATCCTGCAGCCTTTTTCCCAAATCAGTTTTACCTATCTTATTTCTTCATTTCTGGCAACAGTAAACCATTATTCTTCTTTGTCCCAGAATGTCCTCAAGCAGAAGCTGAATAACCATTTTTGAGGTGGGGCAGGGAGAATTTTATTTTTCAATACTAGATTTTTCCTATTTTATTCAGGCTAGAAATGCAGGGAATATTCATGGACCATCAGCTTAAGGATTTGGCCTGCTTCATTCTTAACCTGAGCCAATTTGGACTTCTTAGGTAGCTTGGTGATAACTTAACCCCTTCCAAGAGATCACTGTAAATATGTCTTGGTAACTGGAATCAAAGAGATGCACCAATACATCTGACTAGATAACAATTTGTCAAGGATCTAATGGAAAGAGTCTTATTTTTTGCAGGGATTGATCTACTGTCATTATCCTAGGAGGCCCTTTCAACTCTTAAAATTTTACTATCCAGTCAATGATGACCTCATTCTCAATTTTATGAGTTTCAAAACCTCCATGACATTTTTGACTCCTCACCTCTAATCAGTCACCAAAATCTATAGGTTTTTCTCTGTAACCTTTGGAATCTATCCATTCTTTCCTTGTCTTCTGCTTCTCTGCTGGGCCAACCCCTTCTTCCCACTTCCATGAATTATTAAAAAAAAAAATAGCCTCGTAATCTGTCTCCTGTCCTCTACTCTCTCCCTGTTCTATTTCATCTTCCAGAATAATCTTGAAAAAAAGAGTACTTGAATGGCACTGATAAATGAGGACATACCTAGGTACCTGCAGTCCCAGATAGTCAAGAAGCTGAGGTTTGTGGATTAGTTGAGCTCAGCAACGCTTAGCTACAATCAGTAAACACTTATTAAGCACCTACTATGTGCCAAGCATTGTGCTAAGCTCTGTTAAGCTTTTTGGATACAATAAAAGGCAAAAAAAATCATGTCCCTGCTTTCAATGAGCTCCCACTTTAAGGATTATAAAGGGTTAAATTATATTGGGACCTGCAGTAAAGCCAGCCCCAATTCAGGGAGCTCCCAAGAGTAGGGGGCCACCAGGCTGTCTAGGACAAGCCAAACCACACTAGAAACAGAAAAGGCTCATATTTCGATGTCCTTCAGTAGCAGGATCAGGCCTGAGTGGTCATTGCATGCATGACCAGCCTGGATGAGAAAGAGGAAGAAAAAGAGATGGAGGAATAGGAAGAGGAGGAGGAATGGGGAGGCTAAATTCAGGGTTTGTAGCTTGTGTATTAGTATACAGTGTTGATTTATTCTCCAGACTTTACCAGATCTCATGGGTTTTCTTGCTTTAATACTCCATGAGGCAACCATTTATGGGTTCCTGGAGCATTTATGACTAATAATCCAAACCTTCTTGGAATCCAGTGTCACCAAACATTATGGAAATATCAAAACTGAACATTCAGATCACATCTAACTGCAGAGTAGTATAGAATTCTTAAAGCCTGCAATGATATCTGTGAATTTTAATATCATTATTTAACTTTCACTTCAGTTCAAGAAATATTATCATACTTGACTTTGAACACATATTTCTCTTATCTGTCCAAATATAGATGCAATCAGTATTATGTCATCCCACAAACAAAAGTATCCAGATGTCCTCAAACTCTATTAAGGAATCTCTTTTCAGATTGGACTTTTAACAGAATCTTTTTAACAGAATCTCTTGGACCATGGTTAAAACCTGAGTGTTACACTCATATACATGAATGTATATCAATCAACAAGCATTAATTAAGTGCCTACTGTATACAAGTGCTAAGTGCTTTACAAATATTGTCTCATTTGAGCCTATATTTAAGCTTCACCTGATTTTGGTAACCAGAGGGCCCTCAAACAAGGTTATCTACAAAGTTATATTATACAATGAAAGCAGGACCTTTTCATTCCATATTATTTCTTCATTCCGAGACTATTTGTCAAAGGTCTACTCTGCATTCAGAATTGAAAATCATGGGACCTCTGACCCCATGTCTCTTCTTCAGATCAAAGAAAAGAGAAAGGACTAAGGAAATATGCCTTTCTATGACTTTCTGAAGCAGAGATTTATTTAAGTATGAAAATCCCAAGGGGTCAAGGTCAAAAGAAATGATAACAATTTCTTAACTAATATCTAGATATTTTGTCTGATAACCAGATAGCCATTCAGATTTTCACCAAGATTGTTGATCCTTCTAGGTATCCCCCACACAAACCCATAGTATTTTGCATATTTCTATTCACTTAGTAGATCCTTAGTACTTATTAAATGACATTTCTTGATGAAAAGTTATGATTCCTTTTGCCATTTTTGCAAAAACATGTTCCCATGCCAGTTTATAAATAGCTATTTAAGCTTTCCTAATAGCTATAGTAATTTCTCCATTTTAAAATATCAACCCTGTTAATACTAGCTACCTCCTCTAAGACTTTTGTAATTGCTCATTCTCTTCCCTCCCCATCCCCACCCACCATGAATCAAATTGGACTTTCCATTCTTCTGGCACACTTGTAAAGGAAAGGTAATTCCAGCGAACACTTGAATTCCTTCTCTTTTCAGAAAGCAGGTGGTTTTCATGCTCTTATTTTTGCTTTTTAGGACTAATCCTCCTTGATTTCTTGACCCTCTGGACTAAAAAAGGATCGATTTACTGAGATTCCATTATATCACCATGTAGCCTCTCTGCCAGTTACATAATTTTCATAACCTAATATTCCTTTTGACTTAGGCCATTTGAGATTTTCATGGTTAAATAAATCTCTGCTTCTGAAATCAGAGAAAGGCATACTTCCCTAGGCCATTTTCCTTACCTTCTTTCTTTTCTTCCTTCTGAAAAAAAAATTATGCTGGATCAGAGGTCCTGTGACTTTCAGCTCTGATCCTAAAGTAGGCCTTCAATAAATAATCACTGAATGAAGAAATGGTGGTGGATTAAAAAGGTCCTGCGGCTCTCATGAAAACAAATAAGAGGAAAAGTTTGCTTGTAAAGGACAAAAAATTCCTGAGTATGGGAGCTCTGTCTGTATCAGAGAAAAAGTTGCTTTTTGATCAGTTCCCCAAGTGAGGGAGGTACTAATTGGAATCCCAAGTACCTTTCATCCTCTTTGACCCCCCAGCTATTAGATATTCCTGTAACACACTTGGAGTCCAGGCCTGACTGGACATGCTTCTGATACTAGCTAGCTATGTGATCTTGGGAAACTTCTAGCCTCAGTTTCCCCACTGGTAAAAAGTATAGCATCTTCCTCACAGAATTGTGAAGTCCAAAGACAAAGGATATTGAATGCTTCTTGCATAAATGTCAACAGTTAAGATTATTATAATTTCCATCTTCACTTTGTTCTGTACCTCATTGTGACTCCCCTGATCTGCTAATAATTATTCAAATGAAGAATAGTATGTGTGTTTCTTTTGTTAAGCATTCTTTTTAATTAATAAGCATCCATTTTCTTTCCTTCCTACACTTGCATCCCCAAATGATTAAAGGGGAAAAATTCTTATAAATATGCATAATGCTTCCTTCCTATAGCTATATCACTGGACGTGGTTTCCAAACACCTCACTAGTCAGTCAGTCGATAAATAATTATTAAATGACTACTTTGTCCCAGTGATGTTCTTGCTTCAGTTATGATTCCTCTGAAAGCACACCAATTTGTCAATATCCTACTTTAAAAGGGATGCCTGACACAGAATATTGGTGTTCAGTGTTTGTTAATCGATTCCTTTTTCAATTGATGTTTAAACTTCTTGCCAACTAAAATCTCCAGATCTTTATTTTTACATGTATGTCTTTTTGAATTTAGATTATCCATGTCTTCTTTATCCTATGCTTGTTTTATGTGTGGATTTTTTAGCTCTAACCGTGGTATGTCAGGTCAATAAAATTATTCAAATACTCATTCTACCTAGTTTTGTCTCATTAAAAAGGTGATAATCGTACCTTCTGTGTCTTCATCCAAGTCACTGATAAAATTATTGAGTATCTGGACCAAGGCTAAACCCTTGTAGAAATGATAACTGATTTCTGACTCAAAGAATCAGTACTGAACAATGTTTGGACAGAATTTTTAAACAAGCTACTACTTTCCCTTTTGACAAAGTTCATTATCTTATGCACAATTTTTCTATTATCATGGGAAACTGCCAAGTGTTTTGCTGAATTTGAGACATGCTACTTCTATGGAATTCTCCTGTTGTATCACCCAATTCGGGAAGAACATGTTAGCATTGGACAAGAGTCTAAAAATAGGATGTCACCTGAGAGAAAGGATTTATTAGGATAGCTGAAACAAAGTTAAAAAAAACACTTAAGAAATTATACATAAAGAAAAACTAATTCCCTATTCTGGTGATTAGTAGCTCTGGAGTTAGACCAGATGGCAGTCTAGAATGAGGAGCACCTATTAGTACTGAGTATCAGTTCTAGACAGCAGATAGTCTGGATAAATAGACCAGACTTGAATAATGAGACAGAACACAACTAAAAGAGCTAGAAAGTCATAGAAACCTAAGTAGCCAGGTGAGAGATAGAATCTAGGATAAAGTTATAGAACTTTAGGGGGGAATTGCAATTTCATACTCTATCAAAAGGTTCCCTGTGTACTTTATCTCAAGAGCAGGAAATAGTCTCAGAATATAAGTATGATTAAGAGAGGAGCAAGTAATCAGAGAGCGGCCCAATTTCTGTTACATAAATGATATGAACTTGGTATTGTCGTCGTCTTAGTGAACGCATATTGGCTTCAATTGATTTCTACATACGAGAATTTTCTGTGTTCATCATTTCCATTTAATACTTGAGCCGTATAAAATAGCATACACCCCTGGTGAATTGATTGGGATGTTGCAAAAATAATTAAGTGATAGATGCATACATAGACAAATCGATTCACAGATAGACAAATGGGTAGATGGATGGAGACATAGATATAATGCGATACAAGTATTTATTGTTTGTTAGGTGCGGAGCACTATGCTAAGTTCTAGAAACACAAATAGAAACAAGTAAGATAGTTCCTGTCCTCACAAAGCTTACCTGGGGAGGAAGACAATGCAAAAAGGGGTGCCAAAAAGTGAAAAGGGGGCAGACTTCCTGTGGGAACATGCTGGAGAGACTTCAGAAAGTTGTGTAAAAGCCTTGAGAGAGCCAGAGGTAGAGTCCAAGTTTCTGGTGATTAGAAAAGGTTATAGAGAAGGGCCTTAGTGAAGAGACTCTGGGAATTGACTCTCAGCTATCCAAGAATGCTGTGTCTAAATTAGCCTTAATTGTTATAAAAGGAAGAAAGAGAAAACAAGCACGAATTTGGGGAAATACTATCGCACAAAGGCTCAATGATTTTTCCCATAGTGAAATTATACCAGGATTCCCTATTCTTTTAGAAACTTTCCATATCCATCCAGCTCTGTAGCTAGTAGAAGGACATTACTAACTACCAGGAAACTATTGGTTTCTTCCAGTGTTATCACATAGCCAAAGCAGAGTCGATAACCTGAGAGAAATCAGTATTGCCATTGTAAACTGTGACTAGCACTTGCCCAGGCAAACTTCATGGAAAAACCATTAGTGTCAGTGGTTGCTGCCTGGTTTGTGAAAGCGTGCTCAGAAAGGAAGCTGCTCATAACTGCCTTGAATATCAACTTTGATAATCATGATTCTTGTGCTCCACAGAATCATAGATTTAGAGTTAACAGGGGTGGAGGAGGTCCAACTCCACTTATTTTCTCAGATGAGAAAACTGAGGCATAGAAAAATTTTTTTTGCTGAAGCAATTGGGGTTAAGTGACTTGCCCAGGGTCACATAGCTAGGAAGTGTTAAGTGTCTGAGGCCAGATTTGAACTCAGGTCTTTCTGACTTCAGAGCAGGTGTTCTATCCAGTATACCACCTAGCTGTCCCTGGCACAGAGAAATTTAGTGTTGCTCCTGGATGCTCATCCACCTTTACTGTCCACCTGGCACTCAATTCTTGCCTGTGGCTCCATGAATCTGCCCAGCAGCCACACCCTGGTAAATTGACTCAGCAGATGGGCTAAATGAGGATGAAGACAGTAATCAGACCCATCAATGAGTCAGGGGATGTCTACCCCAAGCATGTGAAGACTTTGCTCAGAGGAATGGATGGATGAGAATAATTTGTTCCAGCAGCCAGGAGGGCGCTGAAACAGGCAGTGTGGAGTGATGGACTTTGGTCAGACATCAAAGACGCCAAGCTTTGTATCCTGGGCCACTGCCAGTCCTCCTGAATTTTGTTCGGCTACTAGACTTTGCTGACTCTGGAAGAGAGAGTGAGGCTGACAATTTTGTGAAACTTTGTCTCATTTAAATCCAATTTCAAGACATAGCCCCATGATGTCATGGATCCTCTTTAAAAACAAAGAACAAACAATATATTGTATAACATTGCGATAAGATTGTGTAATAATAGTTCAATATATTACAGTTGTCATGTGGGAAATGTATCAAAAGCTGAGAGCAATTAAATCTTTGAGTAATACTTTCTAGAGCTGGCCACTTTTTAGGAATGATTTGAAAAATAAGGAAATTCTACAACCACAAGAGGTTTTTCTTCTATAATCACTGTCTTTGCCCACCCCCCAAAAAAAATCATGTGAAATTCATTTAGCAGAGCTTATCAATGTCTCCACAAATATAAAATTCAAACAGCAAGACTTGATATAATTCCTCAGTATGGTCCATCTCAGAAAATTAACTTACCCTGAGGTAAGAATTCAATTCACTTCATTGTTTGGCAGATTGAATTGAGAGAGTATGCCTTTAATGACTAAACTATCTCCCCATCTCAAGAATGTCTAAATTCAGAGATATTCTTAGTCAGATTCTAATTAGAGATACCCCAGATAGTGAGATTTCATCAGTATGGGCACCCACCGTCACTGATTCAGACACCAGCCTCTTTCTAATCACATAATTTTTTATCTTTACTTTGGCTTAAAAAAAAGTACCATCCTTCAGTCAACCTGGTGACTGATAATTGGAAAAAAGGCCTCTCAAAATATTGCTCTAATACTCGATAGCTATTTAGATCTTCTCCCTCAACTCTTCCCTAATCCCAACTTTGTCATCAAGAGCTAACCACTTGTTTTTCCTAACAGAATTGCCATCATTCTCCTGATACATTCTCTTAAGCTTCCTTAGTGGTGATTAGCTCTCTAGGACCAGTGCAAAAGATTTCTGGTCTATTCACCTATGATTCCACTCACCATCTCTGTAACTTGCCAAAGCAAAACATCATTTCCCACATTCATATTGTCAATCCCTACTAAAATATCAGTTTTTGGGGAGCAGAGACTGCTTTTACTTTGTATTTGCAGCCCTACAATTACTATAGCACCTGGAACATATAAATGTTTAATAAATGTAATTTTCATACATTTATCTATTTCTGTTATCCTTACCACTTTTTCACATTAACAAAAATTCATAAAAAAATCACATTTGGGTTTTATCCCAGCCTACAATACTTAATATGGTGACATGTACTGTCTAAGTACTCCATAAATGATAGTTAGGATAAGGGAGTAAAATAAGTAAATGCTATTACAAAATAGAATGCATTACTTGGACTTTTCCAGAGCATTAGGAACAGATACGTTAATCATTTCTTCTCAAAAGATAGTGAAATGTTTTAAATATTTCTAGTTCTCAGAGGATTGGGTGTATATATGTGTGTGAGCACGCACACGTGTGTAATAAAGAGAAATAGACTTTAGGTGGTAAAGGTGGGCAATGAAAATGACAGAATAATCCTATTCCTTTAATTCTGTTTTTCTATTATAGTTAATATATGCATAGTCTTTTAAAAACCCCTTGATTTCCAGTACTCTAATGATATGTCACTTCTATGCAGAATAATTCACTCTTTTTTCTCTCCTAAAATTAAAAGTGCTACCTGGTTCTATTAATTTTATCTTGATATGAAATAAATCCATGCTGTGCACTTCTTATTTTTCTTTTTTTTTCCAATGGGAAGCACCAAAAAGTAGATTTTAAAAGAAGCAGAACTCAAAGTGAAGGGAAAATGATTAATGTCCTCAAGTGAGTAATTCTTGTGTCTGCATAACTCTTCACCCACAGATGCAGCAAAAATCTCATTAATTCAAACTCCATTAATTCAGGGTTCATGATAAGGGAGGAAGAGCAGAATGCAGCAGAGAAGCCCCAGCCTCGGTGTCAGGAGTCCTAACTCCATCACCTCCCAGCTAGGTAAACTTGGACAAGTAGTTTTCCATCTCAGGGTGTGTTTCCTTCATCTTTAAATCTCAGGGATTGACCTCAATGATTTCTAAAATTCTTCTGTGGCTTTTTGTATATGGATGCCTCTTATCTCAGTGAGGCAGGGAGGGCCAGTGGATAAAGTTTGGAATTTGGAATCAGGAAGAATTGGGGTGTTGGTTTATAGAATACATCCATGGTGGAGAAAACAACAGGTCCAGCTCTCTTTGTCAGATGAGGAAACTGAGGCTCCTTAATGGTAAGCAGCTTGCCCAAGATAGGCAACAGATCTGAGATTTGAACCCAATACTTCTGATCCCATAATTCCATGTTTGTTCTGTTATTGCTTGCTGCCTTCATTGAAGAACATCTCAAATCAGATTCTAACTCATGTTTCTATCATTATTTTTCATAATTTCCCTTCATAAATTCTAGGTTCCAAATTCTCTGTCATTTGCTCTCTTCCTATAGCATTTCTCTGCATCACACACAACCATATGTTCTCCCATAGCTGATTGCTGGCACAATCCTATTCCTTCCAAACTTAGGCAGGATCTCCCTCAGAGACCGACCCAGGGTGATTTTTCCCTTCTTAAATCTTCCCTTCTTCCCTAGATGCTTCTGTCCTATGCATGTGTCATAAGCGGGTCTCTTTCTCCTCCATAAAAGGCGATCTCTGACGTGCCTTCCATCTCTGAGGCTCTGTGATTCTCATTCTACAAAGCAGAGCTTCTGAAGCTTCTTTGTGTCATGGACCCCAGCGGCAGGCTGCAAAGCCTGAGGACCCTTTCTCAGAATGTCAGTGCATGCAATAAGATCCGTAGTGTTACAAAGGAAACCAATTCTATTGAAATACGGTTATCAGAATTGTAGTGGAAAAAAACTAAAGTTCACAGACCCCACATTTAAAACCTCTGCCTTAGAGGTGCTACTTGTTAGTTGTATTTTGGGAAATGAGAAAGGGGGACAATTGCTCTGGTTTTAAATAGGGTGAAGTAGATAGAATGCTGCCTGGAAAAATGGAAGACCCAAGTTAAATCTAGCCTTAAGCACTTATGGCTCTGCCAGCCTGGAAAGTCACTTAACCTCCCTTTGCCTCAATTTCCTCAACTGTCAAATGTAACTAATAACAGCATTCAGCTCACAGGTTTGTTGTAAAGATCAAATGAGATAATATTGGTATAGTAATTACACAGTGCCTGGCACATAGTAGGCTCTATATAAATGCTTATTCCATGCCCTCCTGCCTCTCTCTCTGTCACTAGAAATGTGATGTCCAGAGCTAAGTAGGTGATAGTTCTGTTGACCTCTGCCCAGTCAGATGAGGTCTTGGTCTCTGGGACACATTTTGGAAACGATGGTGCTAAACCAGAGTGTTTCCAGCAGAGACAGATCGCATGTGAGATTATGCTGAACTAACTCTGGATCCTTAGCCCAAAATAAGTAACATTCAAAGGGTTGGGATTGTTATTGCTTTGTATGGCTGATTGGGGAGAAAAGGGACTATCACACCAGCAAGGATTTAGCTTAACTTTCCATGGCCCCAGAGGGTACAGAAAAGCAAATTTGGACTTAATAAAAGAAATGCGACATTAAGGCAGCATATAGTTGTGTTGGGTTTAGGGAATTTCACTGATGTAAAGGAGCTCCTGGATGAAGAAGCCCCTGCCTCTGGTCCACATCAGCACTTATTGTCCAGTGAGAAATTAAGTAACCTGCTCAGCGTCACACAACCTATATGTGTGTGTGTGTGTGTGTGTGTGTGTATATACACATATATGTGTGTGTGTGTATACATATATCAAAGGTGAGATTTGAATGCATGGCTTTCCAGCTCTGAAGCTGGCTCCTTCTCCTTTAGATCTCACTTCCTCTCAGCAATTAAAATTTTGAAATGTTATGGATGGAGTCAAAATTTGTCAGAAGTCAGCAAGACAAAACCAGAGGACTATCTGTCAGGTTGTAAAGGAGGGGTCCTGCTCTGATCTGTTTGAAATACATGGTCTCTGGGTCCCCTTCCAGTTCTACCGTTCTATTATTGTGGGGTTCCTTTAAGCTCTGATTGCTTCCTTCCTTCTCCCCTGTGCATAAAGAGCTAGGCCTTCTGTGGAGATCTCAAAAAGCAGTCCCTACCAGTTCTCATATATTGGAAGAATGGAGAAGTCATCCCTCTGCCTACTTGTGCTAGGCCTGGGAGCAGCTGCACATGAAAAGGGACCCTGTTCCCCCTCAGGGATTCTAATTCCAGAGGTTCCACTGTCAGTCACAGATACCATGCAAGAACCCAATGTGTTGACCCATTATGTGTTGACCCATTATGGCAGTGAGAAGGACTTTAGAATTATCTACTCCAGAAGAAGGAATTGAAGCCCAGAAATTTGCTTAAAGTCACACACCAAATCACCACATCTAAAACCCAGACCTCCTGAATTGTAGTCCAGGACTCACTCCTTAAATCCAACTGTCTATCCAAAGGTGGGGGGAAGAATGTGCCTTGAAGAGGCTTCATAAATGAACATTTTCACCAAAATAGCAATTACTTCCTTTTTTGCTAGAATTTTGCAGCCAGCCATCTTTTCCTTTATTGATTGTAGGTAGATGTCCCATAAATAATAATATGAAGTTGCTGCCAGATCCAAAAATATAAATGAATAAATTAGCACTGAGGCTTATGTTATATGCTAGCTAAGTGGAATGTAACTTCAGCTCAAAGACTTTACCAGTAATTGCTCTATCTGTAAAAATACTCAATGCTATAAATAAGATTGCTTTTATGATGCAATTTTAATTGACTTTTCAATAATGCTTGTTCATTTGTCATAGCTGTCAAGGGAAAGGAGAATAAGGGTTCATTCATTAGTATCTTTTTTAAAAAATATATATGTATTGCATAAAATTGACTACATGTGTGCCCATTCCCAAATCCTTCTGGTAATTATCTTTTTAAAGCCTAACAACATTCACATTTATCTTATCTCTTCAAGGAGCATTGTTTTAAATCCAGCCTATTTCCGGAATCATCTTCGTCAGGCAACAGTGTTTAGATGTCTGGAGAGATATTCGGAAGCGGCCCGGTATGTCTGATATAACTTTTGCAGAGATTTATTCCAAATGAAATTAATTTAATCTTGGGCTTCTGGGAATAACATATTAGAATTTTCCATTTCTCTCATGGAATATGATTTTACCAGAATGATTGTCTTGTAAACGTCAAGCCCACAATCATGGACTATCTATTTCTTTAATTAAAGTATTTCCGTGTGCATAACTATTAGCAGACACCAGAATTTCCAGTTGTGAGGTCACTTGCTGGCAATAGGGAGTTTTGGGTGGGCATTGAACTTGAGCCTGGCTCTCCTTAATGAGCTCCTGGCTCTGAATGACCCACCACACCTTTGTCCTAAGCACAGAATTAGAAACTCAGGACCCCTTATTTGGGTTCAATGGGATCCAGAACTCTTCTGTGTTATGTGTAAAGAAAGACAGAAGCTTTCATTGCCTCCCCTTTTTTAACCTAAACCAGGCAGGTGACCACAACTGGGTAAATTGTCAACCTCAAACAAGGAAGGAGCTGATGGTCCTGTGAACCGGGTCTCTAGTCACATCCTCTGGTCTCAGGGCCATGTTTTGGGAGCAATGGTGGCAAACTCAGTCATGCTGAAAAGAGAAATAACAGGACGGGGAGGGCACAGAAAAGCATGACATGGGAGGATTGTCTAGCCAAAAGAAAGCAGTACTTAGGAAGACGTGGCATCTGTTTCTAAATCTCATTGTTGTTGTTGTTTTCACCTTTATTCTTTTCCCCCAACTTTTAAGTCTATTTTTATTGTGTGAATGAATGAAAAACATATTTTATCAGAGTCTATAACAATGATTCTGTGACCCCGTGATAAAGTCCTGCTTCTGACACATCCTGATTATGTGACCTTGGGCAAGGTATAACATCTCAGTGCTCCAAAGGATCCTTTAAGATTTTAAACTGGCGGCTCTTAACCTTTTTTGGTATGTGCCTCTTTGGCTTTCTAGTGAATAACTTAGTGGGCCAATGTTCAAAATCATGTTCTTAAAAGTGTAAAATAAAATTCAAAGAATTACAAAGAAAGTAATTATTTTAAAATAAAGTTATCAAAATAGATTTGGGGATAAAGTTTGAGACCCCTGTACTATGTGAGATAAAGAATCTCTGTACTATGTGAAAAACAAAAGTTGATCTGCATTGATGAAGGGACGTAGCTCTATGAGAGTTTGATAAAATTACAGATCTGATGCCAAATAAAAAAGCATGCCCTAACCCATTGTATATAAAGTCCTCTAGTGTCTCTTGGTGCAGTGGAGTTGTCCCTGAGTTATCCCAGCTGTCTCATGCCCTGACAGGCCCTCATGAGCTGGATAGTCTTCAGGGAGGAAGGTAGCAGCAACAAGTTGTCTGTCTGCCATCCCCTGCCCTGCCAAACTGAAATCCGAGAAGCTCTGTCCCGGCTGTCTAGAGGAACGTTGGATGATACTCAGCCATAGCCACTCACAAAGGCTGGTTCATAGGTTGTAGGAAGGTTAAGGACCTTGAGATATTAAATAGTCATCTTCTTGAGAAAAGAGATTATTTCATTCTTACTTTTGTATCACCAGCATCCACTTCAGAGTTTACTATGTCATAAATACTTAATAAAAGCTTCTTGATTAACTGACATCCTATATAAAGAAGAGAGAGTTCCATCATAGGATAGGGTTTGGGTTTGGAGTTTTTCACCTATTTTTCTCATTTCCTGCTAATCTATAATTTTTTAAAGCTACAAACTCCCATACCAGAACAAACTATCCTGGATGAAATAAGACCTGGGGGGACATGGTGACTTCTTCCAAATGATGGGAATGGCTCTAACATGGAAGAGGAATAACCTTGTTCTGCTGGGTTCTAGAAGACCAGGAATAAGGGATGGAGAGTACAAAAGAACAACTGTAGGCTTCATGTCAGAAGTAGCTTCTTGTGAGCTGCTCTGGTAGTGCACTTGCCAGTGGAGGTCTTTTTTATATGTTGTCCTCTTTCATTAGAATTGAAACTCTTGAGCGTTTAGCACAATGCCAGGTACATAATAAGCAAGCATTAACAAATGCTTGTTGACCTACTGGCTGATTTATCTCTGGATATTCTTTCAGACTCACATTTCTGCAGTCCCCTATGGAATTATACTTCCTCATGAAGATTCATGAGACTAAACTGGATTTCATCCTCCTAGTAGCCTTGCATCTTGTTTTCATGGGATAATTCCTTCATTTTACCTGGATTTTTGGTCACTTGCCTCTCAGTGCCCAATCTCCTGGGCTCTATTTATGCAGAGTGAGCTATTGAGCCAAAACTCAAAAGCCCTCTTCAAATAAGTTTTGCTTTTTTCTTCCTGAGGGCTTTTTTTTTCTTTCTTTCTTCCTTTGCTTAATTTCTTTACTGATAACTTTTGTTTCAGCACAACTGCCAAACATACGAACTTCAAATAAACCACAAAGTACATTTCCTTAAAAGCATTAAGTAGAATAACACAAAACAGTGTTTATGTAGTTATTAGTCTATGAAGCTATTCACATCAGTTATTGGGGGAGGAGGAAAGTCTTCAAAGAATTAAAGTTGATGACATCCAAAGGGCAATCTGGCAGTACTCGTTGGAAATAGGTACAACATAATTAATAAACCAGACGTATAAAGAAGGAGGATATTTAGGAGAAAAAAAATGGATTGGTCATGTTGCAATTTGAGAGAGGACTGGTCGATGATCTCTATATTATAGCACATGTATCCCGAAGTCAGGAGAATTCAAAGAAAGTTCCATTTACCAGGTGTGGGGTCCCTTTATGTAAACGTATGGAGGTTGTAAACAAGAATCCCACTGGATTGGCTCCAACCTGAATCAACATCAGTGAGGTCCCCATATCCATTAGCATGCTGGAGCAAAACCGGAAACCAGAACTTGAACAAGGTAGCAACAACAGTGTATGTTATATTTCACCAGGGATTTGTTACTTTAAAGAACTAGAATGGTTCCATGGGATCAAATTCAAATAGAAAGCGGGTTACAAAACCATATATAAGAATCTCTGGGGGGTACACATTGACTTAGAAAACTATATACTAATATTATCTATGTTGAATTGTATTTATATTTATTTTGTTTCAAATTTCCCAGTTAGACTTTAATCTGGTTCAGCTTCTTCTTGGGAATGTTGTAGCCCATGGGTCACATGTTTGGCACCTGTGGCAGATTAAAAAGCTAGCCTCGGAGTCATAGAGAACTGGTTTCAAAACTCGCCTCTGACATGTACAGGTGAGGTAATCCTGAGAAAGTCCCCATGCTCTGTTCAATTCTCTTAGATAATCCAAATTGCCTAGCAAGTGCTGCTCTGCCCTACATTTCTTTTTTTTTCTTTTCTTTTTTTTTTTTTTTTGAGGGAGGGGAATTCCCTACACTAGTGAATTCCTTGATCCTGCCCCAATCCTTTTGCTACCATAGTAATTATTTATACAGCTTTAATCAATATTTCTGTTGCTCTTGGGGATCTGCTTTCTTTACTCTGCATCCTTTTATGTTCTTCTAATGTTTCTTTGAATTCCTCATATGAGTCATTTCTAATAACCCCCCAAGAATTTTTCTCCTCTCCAAGACCTTCCTTTTCAGGATTAGTGTCAGCACTTTTGACTGGACAGTGGCGTTGGGAGGTTTCTGTGATTTTCTAGCACTAATACAATAGACTTCAAGCATCTATTTATATCTTCAGTCTTTCTGGTACTCAGTTTATTGATGCCAAGTAAAGCAAGAGCATCATTCACCATTTTGAGAATTTATGTTTTAATACTAGAGGGAGGGATAAATTGTGCAAAGGCTACCATTTTCTCCAAGCTCTCCTAAACATTTGACTTTTAGTAGAATTCCAGGCACAAGAAACATTAAAAATTATATCTCTATAATTTTATAATGAGGTTGAAAGCCCCATAAAGTGTATGCATGATGAAACAAGTTTCTGAAGAAAGCTCTTATAATATTTCATATTCTGAATAAACTTCCTGGCCCAAAGCTAAAGGAATAAAGTAGCCATAGCAAGCAAAAAGACCCTAAAGTAGTTCTAAGAATTAGCATAAAGACTGAATGACCTTGACTAGTGTTGTTTGGAAGGAAATTTGGACTAGATGGCTCACTTTCAAGATCCTCTGATTCCATAATGTCAATCTGCTTCTTGGAAGAATGCTCTGTAATTATAAAATAAACAATAGAACTGCTTTTTATTCTAGAAGGTTCTAAAGTGATCTTTCTGTAAAGGACATTTAAAAAAAAATTTGGTCATCCATCAGACAAAAGTGTAAATAAAATGGGGAGACTCAAACTAAGGTAACGATTGCTGAAATTTAGAGGAGGCTGAAGTACTTGTGCTCCTTTATTAGGTAGAAATAACTGAGCTAATCACTTAGTTTGTGAGAATTACTATTAAAAATAGGAAACAAATACGCAATTATACTTCTTTCCCAAGATGCCATTCCTTTCTAGTTCTCGTACTCCTGCCGCAGCCCTGTGGTTGCAGCCACCCCTGGGTCCAGTGCTCTGGGAGCACTCCCACATGGAACATTAAGTCATCCCCATGATTTCCTCAACTTGTCCCTCCCTTACCATCATTACCCTCAAAATTGTTAGTCGTGAAGTTCTGATAATAGGTGAAAGCTTTTGCAGTTTAAAAAAGATTTTTATTTTATGGAAGCCCTCAATGTTTTTACCTACAAGAGTAGTCAACCTTCTTTATTCTGTTTAACCAAAGGCATCTATCTGATGGGTACAACATTGCCAAAACTATTGGAACATTCTTCTTCCATATCTCTGCTTGTTAAAATCCCATCCTTCCATGAAAATCAAAGTTCCATTCTCCCAAAGCCTTCCCTAAGTCCTGACTTCCCTTTATGTTTTAGCATCTTCTGTCTTTTCATGATTTTTAATTCCCTCCCCAATAAACTGCAAGATCCTATGCATTACTCATCTTTCTATGCCTCAGGATACTGTTTACAGAGTAAGGGATCAGTAAATAGACAGGTATTTGGCTCTGTGGATAAGAATAAGGGACTTGCAGTCCTGTCTTCAAAACCCATCTCAGGTGCTTACTAGCATCTGGGCAAGTCAGTTTCTTCATCTGTAAAGTAAGTATAATAATTTCAAGAAGGTGGCACAGTGAATAAAGTGAAGTCATGTAGATGAGTCTTTCTGAGTTCAAATCTAGTTTCAGACACTCACTAATTGTGTGACCATGGACAAGTAAGTCATCTATTTGCTTCTGTTTCCTCATCTGTGAAATGATCTGGAGAAGGAAGTGGCAAAGCCCTCCAGGATCTTTGCCAAGAAAACTGCAAATGGGGTCATAGAGTTGGAAAATAAAATAACTGAACAACAATGAGAAATATATATATATATATATACATATATATATAATATTCATTTTCTATATAAATATAAGTTCATATATGTAGTTCTAGCTATAGATATATATACATATACTTATTATTGTTGTATATATATACACATATATATATATATATATATATATATATATACACACACACACATACATATATATATATATATATAATTGTTGAGGAATAAAATGGAATTGACTTGTTCAGGGGAGAGGTTGTTGTATTCAGAAATGAGTTATATGATACACAGTTCTTCAGCACCATTGTGATATGCTCACTATTTCTAACAGTTCAGTAGCAGCATCTCCATTTAAAAAGGTAGAAAGCACCTTCCAAAATTGCACAAAAGCTCAGTCACCCCTCTGTGCTCCTAAAAGTTATTTTGCCTTTCCATTCAGCATTGGGCAGGTGCAGTCAATAGAAGTTGTAAAAGACCAAACATTGAGAGAAAAGTCCTTCTTATGAATGAGAGTTGTCCAAGAGTGAAATGGGCTTTCTGAAGAGGTGATGAGTTAGTTTTCCTCAGAAATATTTAAGCAGAAGCAGATTGGTCATTTTATGGTACATTGTAATATAGGGTTCATTTTTCATGTAACCACCCCCAGATCCAGAGTTTCTTAACATTTTCCATATTTTGGAAATGTTCCATATCTTTTGACAGTCTGATGAAGCCTCTGGAACACTTCTCACAATAATGCAGAAAATAGAATCCATAGAATTATTATAAAGAGAAATCATAATTTATATTAAAATGCTATTTTTAGAATTTGTTAAATAAATCCACCAATTTATTTAATCTGGGTTAAGATGCCCTGGACTAGAAGGCCAACTTGGAAAAGCCCTGAAACTCTTCCCTTTGCAATTTTATTTCCTTTTTTTAAATTTTGGCTGCTCCTCTTCCAGTGGCTCCAACCATTCAGGAAGAACATCCCCTTCCTTCTCAGTCAGTCATTCCGCCCATCACAGTCATCCTTTACCCCTTCCTTTTTACTTTTCTTGTTGGCAGCAGCTTTTTTCATTTTTCTTTAATGTCCTTCCTTCCTTGGCATTGCTCCAAATGTTGAAAATTTTCAAGACGCCTGTTGTTTTGTTTTGTTTTGTTTTGTTTTTATCAGTAAGCACTGATTTAAAAAAAAAACCTGACTAATAACGCTCTTTAGATCAGTAACATTGATAAAAACTGAAAATGTCAGTGCTCTGAGAATCAGTATAACAAAAGAACTCTAAGTAATGGAAAAAGGGGTGACAAGGATGTGAAATAAGAGTGGTGAGTGTTAGCAAATTTTAAAATCACATTTAAAGAATGTGTCCCTACCAGACTGTGGCCAACACAAATATCTCTTGACTCCTTAGAGTATTGTCTCATCAAATTCGATGATAGTTGTAATGTCTAGTACTTAGAAGGCACTTAATAAATGCTTGTTCCCTTCCTTTCCCTGCTGCACTTTAGGAGATATAAAGGAGTTCCTTCAGCCCCTTGAAAGGGTTATAGTATTTTGGTCTTTGGATAAAGGTTAACAGACACCCTACAGGAATTGTCTACCGATTATCTGAGTTCAATTGTGTCCATTGGACCAGGATTTTTGAAAACATTCTAGCTAAAAACAAATTATTAAGTTGCCTATTTTTTTTGACTCAGTAATACCGCTGCTGGGTCTATTTCTAAAGATGAGAAGGGGAAAGGAAAAGAACCTTTATGTTTAAAATATTTATATTTTTTTGTGGTGACAAGGAACTGGAAATTGCGGGGATACCCATCAGTTGAAGAATAACTGAACAAGCTGTGGTATATGATCATGATAGAATATTACCATGGTATAAGAAATGATGAGCTCAATGATCTTGAAAATACATGAATAGATTTGGATGAAATAATGAAAAACAAAATGAGCAGAACTAAGAGAATGTTGCATAAAGTAACTGCAATATGTTTTTTCAGAACAACTTTGAATGAATAAGTCACTTTAACTATTATAAACATCCAAAATAACAACATGAAATTGTGAAGAAAGGTGCTGTATGAAAAAAATGATAAATAGAAATAAATATAGAATGAAATATAGAATGATTTTTCACACACACACACGCATCCATACACATATTTGTGTATAATGATAATCTCTAGTGTGGGGATCAGAAACAAAGTGAAATAAAAAAGGGGAGGTTGGAAAAGGTTATGTGATAACTTTATTATATATATTTAAAGGAATAGCAAGTTATACATAATATATTTGCTGTTTCATATGCAATCATCTTTTTATTTTACCATGTTATGGAAATACATGATTTATTTCATAACGTCAAAATAAAAATTGAAAACAATATTTTTTTAATATAGCCATCTCTAGAATAAATTGAGAGGGCAATTCCAGCAGTCAGGAAGAAAGACAATGGCATGAAAAGAACTCAGTTGTTGACACCTTCTCTTCATGTTTTTCCTTGCATCTCTTGTAGAGTACTACAGATGCTGATACCTACCAACCATGTGATATTGTGCAAACCATTTAACCTCTCTCATCCGAAAAAGGAAAGTGATAATAGCACCTACATCATAGAGTTGTAAGGATCAAATTAGACAATATATGAGATAAAATACGTATAACCCTTTACTAGTTTACAAGCCAGTGTCCAAGCCGTTATTACTGTTAATATTAAATGCTTTTGTTCTGAGTTATTTGGGTCAAGTGGCTACCTTAAAATTAAATACACCAGTGGGGACTTGTGGGCTATATTTTTAGGAATTCAGATCCACAGAGAACCTTAAAAGTAAGAAAAGCTTCTACGGGTGAGATGTAGAGAGAGCCCAGAAGAGGCCCCCTACAATGAAAGTCCCCCAAACCTTAGAGACAATAAATCTCTTCCCTGCTGGCAGAGAGTTGGTAGATTTCTAGGACAGGTATTGTTCACATTTTTAGATAAGATTTCTATGTTAATTTGTTTTTGCTTATTTTTTTTTCTTCATTTCCACAATGGAGGGTTCAATTTGAAGAATGGGCTGCATAATGCCTGTGATGTCAAGATAAAACCATCAACAAAATTATTTTTCTAAAGTATGGGTAATCAAATTTACCTAGGGGAATGAAGGAAGTAAAGGAGAATTAGAATAAGAAATGCTTGGCTAGACTTGCCCTTGAGGAGATTTTTATAAATCAAGCTTTTAGAGACTGCATCAAGATACCAAATTAGTATTACTCTTTCTTTTAGCAAGTAAGCAAGTTTTCATTCAGCATGATGAGGACAGAGACCCTCAAGACTACTCAATTAAGTGTGATCCTTACTGACAGCCCCCAAAAGAGAGGTGGGTTTTTTAAGACCCAGGGAATCATTTTTTCTCCCTGGCAGAAGTTACCTGTCTTCCCCAAGAATATCATGCACCTATAAATCACAGTCTGACAAAAAAGAAAAGAGAGATCTAAGAAGGAATGGAGGCGTTTGGAAATTGAGCAGCGTCAAAAGAGAGTATTGCTATAGCTAAGCAATCACTCAATAGGAGTTCGACAGCCACAAGTAGGAAGGAACTATTTCAGCCTTTTTGTGTGTCGTGCAACTGTATGATTGTGAATGAGATTATTATGTATCTTGCAAGGGAGGAGAGACCTTCTGACAGGTAGACTCCAGACTAGAGATTCTGAAGAGATGATAGTAGTGTTGGGAGTTTATTTTAACTGAGCCCTGATTCGATTAAGAGGCTAGAATTCACTCATCCCGTGTGTTCACTGCTAAAAATACAATCCTGGAATGGTTTTTTCCCTTTATTAAAGTAAGCTGTCATTTATGCTTTCAAGAAGATATAATTGAGTCTCCTGTGCTAATATCTGGTCTCCACTGGCCAGATGCTTTCTTTTTCTGATTCTGGAGGAACTGAAGGCACTGCCAGTACTGTCTTAATAAGGGCTGTGAATAGTTGTATTTAGGGCTTATAATATAGTTATATTATAAACATCAGAAATGGAAATGCACCACAAGCTCTCGTTTCCACCACTACCTCCCAAATGCTACAGTTATTCTTTGGAGTTTATGTTTTCCAAGAACAGATTTAGAGAAGACAGCCTGAACCATTTAGTGGGACTTTGCCTGACTTTCTCATTGTTCAATCTCTGTCCCTTCCCAGAGTTGCTTAGCCAAGTGACAAGATTTCCTCCCCACTCTTAGTAAATAATAACCTCCCTGAGAACAAGGAATATTTTGCCTTTTTCTTTCTACAGGGTATGATGAGAATTAGGGAAGGGGGAAACCCATTTTGGGTTGGCACAAGGATAGTCCCGGGATGGTGCAGAGTTCCCTGTAAAAGGAATTTACAGCCCTGAAAACCTAGATTGATTAAAAAAAAAAAAAAAAAAAAAAAGGTTTGTTGTAGGGGTTTAGTAGTAAGGGCAAAGGTAGAAAGACGCCAGGGCCAGAGGTGGTCGTGGGCGGATAGGAACCCTTACATGACCGGAAGGATACCATGTTTGGGGGGGAAGGGCTCTTGCAAAGAAAGAGCTCCAATTTGGTTCTTTTATACCTAAAGGGGCTTGTGGGTCATGTCCCAAGTTGGCTCAGATCCGGTGGGGACTGGGACAGGCCCGATGACCAGGATTTGTAAATCAAAGGTCAGCCATGGGAGTTGGGAAATCAGGAAGGAATCTTAAAGAAACCTCAACCCCCATCAGGTACAGTGGGGAGAAAAGAGGATGAATTTGTGATTTTATCAGCGTAGCTAATGTGGAAACCCCCTTCCCTGAAAATAGATTGGTCTTAGAGGGTTTGAGTCATCTGGATCACTGAGAGCTTCCAGAGTTTGCACCTATCAGAGGAAAGAATTGAACCCAAACTTCCCAAATTCCAAGACCAGTCCTTGAGCCACCAGTCCTTGAGCTACCGTATCATATTCCCTTCCACAGACACTTAATAAACATCTGTTGCATTGTTAAACTGGGACATAAGATTTAGAGGTGAGAGGAGGGGGTCAGGCTAATACTCACCAGGGGGCACCTTGAAGACCTAGCTGTTATTTCATGAATGTCTAATGTAATTAAGATAAAAATTAACTTTAATATAGTTGTGATAGGAGCTACATTCATACTCCTTAGTCTAAGAAAGGTTAGATCTTTGGGGTGTATTCCACATTGTAAGGAAAATATTGCAAGGATACCTAAATTTCAAAAACATTATTAGACTGTAATTAAGACTATTTTTTTAAAAAAATGAGAGCTGAGCCATGACACCTAAAGATAAGATGAGGAGTGGAAAATCTACTGAGCTGGGAATCAAGAACACCTGGGATTGAACCTTACCCTCAAGATACTTAGTGTCTGAGTGACCTAGACAAGTCAGTTCCCATCTCTGACCCTCAATTTCCTCATCTGTAGAATGGGATTAATGATACTCAAAGTACTTTCCTCATATAGTTGTTGGAAAGATCAAATAAGATAAAGCACTTTGCAGACCTTAAAGCATTTCATCACAATAAGCAGTTATTATTAGAAATAATATTATAAAAATTTCCCCAAATTATCTCTAAAGTTCCTCTAAACTCTGAAGTTCTATATATTTTGTCTTATAAAGAAAATTCATTTATGAAGAGAAAAAGGATACAGTTTAATCAATATTGATACAGGTAAACAATAATCTTAATGGATTATAAATTGAGGGCCAGCAGGCAAATCAGAGCTCACTAAGGCTGGGAGAAAGAGGGTCAAAATGAGTAATCTCATCGAGATCATACAGGTAGAAGATAGAGAGCCAGCGTTTGGCTCCAGGTCACAACTCCTGGACTGAAAGGGATGCCAGAGGCCATCTCTCTGGTCCATCCCCTCTCCTTTTGCCATTGAGGAAACTGAGGAAGGTCCGGGGATTTGACCAAAGTCTCACAGGCACTAAGTATTGGAAGTGTGGTTTGAACACGTTTACTTGATTGCCACTAGAGTCCTGCTGATAATGGAGCTGAACATCTCTGGATTGTTTTACATGTGTTCTTTTCATAAAGTATAGAATCTTGGAACTAGAAACTAACAGAACTGGAAGCAGTCCTTGGAGCATAGAACCTGGAAGAGAAAGCCAGAGCTGGGGGTTGAGGTCAGAAAGCCCAGGCAAAGGAACCTTCAGGCTCAGCCAAATGCAGAGCCACTTGCTGGGTTTGTTGAATGGTGGGTTCTGTTGGGGGGGGGGGGATGGGTTGGACCAGATAGACTCTGAGGATCTTGAGGGGGAAATGCTTGACAGGAAATATGGAAAGCACTGATGCCATCTTTCATTGTAGAACCACTTCAGCCATGCATGCTACATCAAAGTGTAGTCTCCTTTTCTCCTGTTCTCGCCCTCTCCTCCAGATGATACCCCAGTTTCACAGCTTCTCAGACTCTGGGGGAACTGGAAGACCTTGAGGAGGATTTGGGCTTATATTTTATAGAATTCCTTTCCATTACAGCGTCTGCTTGTTATCCTGTTTGAATGGAGAGGCAATTTCTTTTTACTCCCCAAATACCTAGGGAACTTAGGGGATAGGATCCTGGATAAAGAGTGAGGAGAATGACTTTGACTGCTAGGTCATCTGATCCAGTTTCCTTGTTTGTCAGATGAGGACTCTATCCAGAGACATACAAGTAACTATGGGGGCATAATTTGAACTTGTTTTCTGACATGAGAGCCAGTGGCTTTTCCACTGTCATGCTGCCACATTTGTATAATTATGTGTGTGTTTGTATAATATATATATGTAGTATATATGTATAATCTATATAAATATATATTTGTATAATATATATGTGTGTATGCATATATATATGCACACACACACACACACACAATCAGCAACTATAGAGTATCAAAGATCACTAGGTAGAATTAAGTTTCACTCAATTCCATCATTGTATAAAGCATGAGGTTTACCAAAAAAAAAAAAAAATTTCCTGTCCTCAAGGAGGTTACAATCTTCTGGAAAGATACAGTATTTACCAACACAAATAAAGACAAAGTAACTTGAAGATTTGGAAAGGCTACCAACTCAGAAAGCAGGAAACACTTTTACTCTCTATGAATATATTGTTTATTCCTAGTTGATTGCTTATTGTCTGTCACAGGCTCCGAACATGAGCTCTTTCAGGGCAAGGATTAATTTTTTCCCTTTCTTTGAGTAAGGGTGAGATATGTCTTGCCCACACAGATTTTGTATGTCTACTTTAGTCTGTCTAAATGTGGCTCACAGAGGTACAGATACCCTTAATCTCATCTGCTCAACCTTCTCCAATGGAGACTTTGATTCTTGCCAGGAGGGAAATCAGGTGATTTGTGCCAGAAATAAGGCACTCTTTTCTCCTCAGAGAAAGGCATTTAGACTAGAATTGTGTCTATCTGACCCTCTATAAATATTGTTAGTCTAGGGGAAATAATTTTTAGATTCAAACTGAGCTCCTGATCACTATTCCTTAATGGGGAAGGAGGGTTCCATGCTTTATTTCCAAGGCTTCCCACAAATGTCAATAATACAAAGGACACACATACGCAAATACACCCATTTATCCAAACTGAAAGCATATAGAAATCAGAGAAAGTATACAGATGGAAATATAACATACATAGAAAATGAATTTTCAGCTAGAAGAGAAAGAGCTGAATTGAGAGAAATATAGACAGAGGGACAGAGACAGATATAAAGACAAAGACAGAGATAAAGAATAGAAGGGGAGAGCAACTGACTCACTAAGAAGAAATTGCTTGCGTCTCCGTCTCTCTCTCTCTCTCTCTCTCTCTCTCTCTCTCTCTCTCTCTCTCTCTCTCTCTCTCTCTCACTCTCTCTCTCTCTCTCTCTCTCTCTCTCTCTTTTCCGGAACCATGTCTTCTCCCTTGAGGCTGTTAAAGTCATTTTAGCATCTCTCTCAAATGCTCAACTATTCCCATCTTTTCATGCAGGCTCAGAACAATAAATAATCAATCTCCAGCAATGGAAAAGTAATCACTCTTCACCAATAAAGAGAGCCTATGTAAATAGGCATTGAATTGTGGTTTACAATCATATCTTTAGTTCTTAGCACAGTGTATGACAAATAATACACACTTAATAAGTGCTTTGGGGCTGATTACAGAAGGTGGTACAGTTTGAGCCTTGAAGAAATCTGGGTGTTCTGAGAGAGAGAAGGCAGGTGGAGGAATATTTCATGCAATCAGGACAGCTTCCACAAACATAAGTATCAGGTGAAATATTGAGAGTAACAGTTTGTCTAGAACAGAGAGTACACTTGAAGGAGAATAAGGTGAAGTAAGTTTGGCTGCACAGAGTTTTAAATAGCAAATTGGGACATTTGTATTTTTCCTAGAGGCAATAGAGAACCAGTGAAGCTTCTTGAGGAAAGGAGTAACAGGGTTAGACCCGTAAGTGCAGAAGATCGTTTTGGCAGTGTGAAGGATTTAATACAAAGAGATGAGACTGGAAGCAGAAAGACCAATCAAGAATTTAACGAAATAGTCCAGAAAAGAACTGATGAAGATAATGCTTGAGGAGGTAGATATACAAATGGAGAAAGGGGGGGGAGAGATTTTAGGAAGATAGAATCAATAAGGTGTGGTACTTGATTAGATCGAGGCACCCAGAGTGAAGGGAAAGTGTTAAAGGTACAGGAACTATTAAGGATTATTGGAAGAATGGTGGAGTCCTCAGCAGAAATCAAAAAGTGTGGTGGGCTTAAAGGGAGAAGATAATGAGTTCCATTATCAGCTCATATAATGGAAGAGAAAAAGACACTGTGTGGGCAGACTTTTTCTAATCACATGTGAATTGAAAACTAACACTCCCCTTCTGTTCCCTAATGATGTCTCCCTTTTCCCCCCTGTAGATCAACAATCTCTGTCATAAAAAAGATGCTAGAATTATTAATAGTGCTCTGCTTCAAAGGGCAAACTTTGTCTTCTTGTTCTTTTGACAAAGGAAGTAGTGAACATCAAAATTGTCTAAAACGTTGAATTTTATTATTGTGATATTTTGGCAGGTCAATAACTTCATCAACATGGGGTGGGATTTGATCTGTCCATGCTTTCTCATCCCATGTAGTGCTGGTCCATGTCTTCCACCGAGAATCTCAAAAGCCTTCCTCTGCAGCTTCACATCTTCTGTGGATCCCAAATGCTGCAGGAAAGTTGACCGTCTGCCATCACTTTCTCTGCTTATATAACTGGTTGATCTCCCATTTGGACTTTTCCACCTTTGCTGATTTCAGTTACTCATTTTCTGGAGTGTTTTAGGACATCTCTTTCTCTACACACCTCCCAAAAGGAGAACATCTCCAAAATTTGACCCCACTAGGGCAATTCCCCAAAACCTGATAGGCTAACACAAATGTAAGGCTATGCTCATAATATTATTTTAATATATGTTCCTAAAGACATAAAATTCTGGATTTCAAATGAACACAGAAATCATCTGCTCCAATTGCCTCATTTGACAGATGAGGAACCCGAGGACAGGACAAATATCTGGGGCAAGATCACATCTATGACTGAGTCTTCCTTAGTTAACTGTCTTGATGTCCATTTTTGTTGTCCTTCTCACAAAATGTTTATCTTTAAAGCTCAGGAACAAATGGAACTTAAGTGTTCTTCTCCAGGGTTCCAGTACATATTTTATCATGGCCATTCTGTCTTTGGTGACATCTTCCTTGCTTGGGACATCAAAGGAGTAATTATTTTGGAGTCACAGAGCTTCAGTTTGAATCCCATCTGAACAAACCCATCATTTCTCCAGGCCTCAATTTCCCCGTCTATAAAATGAGGGACTTGGACATTTCAGGTCCTTCCTGACAAAAAAAAAATGATGAATTTATGGCTTTTAATGCTGTTGAGCAATTCTGGTCTTAGTTTCTGTGTTATGTTGGTATACTTTATATTCTTTCTACGATAGTTTCTTATTTTTAAGTATCTGTGAACTCTTAATGCTATTAAGCAATTCTGGTCTTAGTTTTTGTGGTATATTTTATGTTCTTGATATAAAATGATAGTTTCTTATTTCTAAGTATCTGTGAACTCTTATTGCTTTTTCTATAAAAAGTATTTATTTCTATTTCAATTTAAAAATATTACTCATGCCTCTGGGTACATTTACAAAAATTTTAAAAGACAATTAAAAACACAACACAAATAGCATGCTGACTGTGTTTTTCTTTTCTAAAAGGCATCAGCAGTTATAATCAACCCAAAATCCACAAAGCTCCCCTCCAGCAAGCACCTACATAAACAGATGGATATTGCATTATTCCTCCAATAGATAGTGTTCAGATTTCACAAAATCAATACAAGGGGAGAGGTCATAGGTGTGGAACGTTCTTGTGAAAATACTCATGATCCTCTGTGTCTGCCAAACAAAGAGAGGGGTCTCTGGGTGATTCTGGATCCTTAGCAAGTTGCCTCCAATTCTTCTGCTTGGAGCAAAGGAACAAGATTGTCTAGATGCTCCTGTTTCTGCTTGTGCATCTATGCATGTGTAGGTATGTGTATGTGTGTGTATAGTGTGTATGTGTGTGTTAAGGAATAGATGGATGAATATGCATTTAATACGCTTATTTTGCTTATTGCTAAAATTCTAAATGAAAAAGCCATCCATTAATGAGCAAGAACATAGAATATGAAAACTTGAAAAGATGTCAGAATCAACAACAAGAATCCTCTCTACAAGTCAAGTCAGAAAGCATTTCTCGAGAACCCACTATGTGCCAGACAAACTCAACAAGTTGCCATCCAGCTCTTGTTGCAGGACTTTTAGTGAGGAGGAAACGCTGCTTCCTAAACAAGGCCATTCTACTGTTGAACAGCTCTCTTGTTACTTCAAGTCTAAATTTGCCTCTCTGATACTTCTAACCATTCTTCTGGTCATGCTGATCTATATCTTACCCAGTGCAATCAGATAACTCTGGGGGATAGAGTGAGGCTGATGGTTTTGCACATCCCTACTTCACTTAAATCCAATTCACTTGCAAGTTAACACATAATGCTCCTGAAGCCATTAGTTCTCTTCAAGAACAAAGGACAACCAGCAACATCCATTTCCCCGCCAAGGGCCAAATGCAGTAAAATGGATACTTCTTCCATCAAATGATGTTTTATAAAGTTTGAGAATGCTCTCACATCCCAACCAGAATTTCCTCTTCTCCAGGTTAATTTTCCCCAGTTACCTCAGCTGCTCCCCTCTGGATACTCCTTGGCCTATCAAGCAACATTGGACCTCTATGTCAACATCAGATAGCAGGAATTTGGCCTGTTGATAGATCTAATCAGGGGCACCTTCTACAATACCCAACTGATCAATTCTAATTAGAACTCTATGGCAATTAGCTTTGGAGCAATAACAACTGAGATGGTCCAAGGAAGAATCAATCAAAGGAGTCATTTTTTTATTTCAAAGCAATGGGTACATTTCCCATGTCTCTGAAGTTCTCAGTCCTCTGCTAGGCATTTGGCAATTGAAAAGCACAAAAATATAAAATGCACAAGTAGTCTAAGGCAGGAGAAAAAAATCCAAGAATGGAGCTAGTAATAAAACTCATAACCTCAGAAACAGGTAAACCAATGTATGATGTCTAACTAGAAAGCAAGATGAACTAGGGATGCAAAACAAGAAAGCAGAAATCACTGAGTCTTACTAGAATGAGACCTATGACTGACACATCATTGTTGAAAGATTATCCATTATTATGTAAAAGAAACAGGACTAGTAAATCCTGTGACAGATCATATAATGAATAGAGCACTGGACTTGAAGTGAGAGAGACGTGAGTTCAAATCCAGTCTCAGACATTTACTATGTGACCCTAAAAGTCATTGTGATGAGGTAAATACCTAATGATGAGGTTTATACCTCAATACAATTAGAATTAATTAAGGTCTAGTGGCAGGATGGGGGTACAGGGAGTTACATGGAGCTCCCCTGCAACTCCTTAGGATTTGGCGCAAGGATACAAAGTTAAATCAGGTCTAGTGGTGGCGAGAGCCCCCTGTAAATGAATTTACAGGCCCGAAAACCTAGATTGCTAAAAAGAGGTTTATTTCAGGGTTTGGAAGCAAGATTAAAGTCTAGTTAGTAAAAGTATTAGATAGAGGAGAAAATACACCAAAAGGACGGGACAGAGAGCCTGTGATGCTGGCATCTTTCAACACTCCGCCAAGGGATGATTCCAATTTGGCTTTTTTATCTGCTTGAAGGGGCATTTGGGTGGAGCCCAGGTTGATTCCTCGATAGCCAGAACCCACCAAGTGAGGGTTGGGTTATCTGAGCAGATTATTAGAATGGGGGCTGAAAACCCAAGCCAGCTCAGATCCGGTGGGGGCTGGGTGCAAGCCCAAACTTGCTCAGATACTGATCTCTCCTTGGAATACAAAAGGGTGGTTTTAACAAGATCTTGTAATCAAAAGTCAGTCCCAAAGGAAGTTGTAGATCAAACAAGGAATCTTAAAGGGGGCTACGCGACATCAATTGAACCTGTCCTAGCTTAAGATTCCTCATCTGCAAAATGGACATAATAATGGAGATTACTTCTCAGGATTGTTGTCAAGATCAAGTGAGACAATACATTTAAAAGCACTTTTCCAGTCCAGTTTGCCAGCTATGCAAATATAGCTGTTATTAGGTGGCCCAGTAGATAGAGTGCCAAGCTTGGAGTCAAGAAGATTCAAATCTGACACTAGCAATGTGACCCGTACTAGACACTTAACCCTTGCCTTAGTTTCCTCATCTGTAGAATGATACAGAGAAGGAAATGGTTAATCACTCCACTATCTTTGCCAAGAAAACCCCATAAGGGGTCACAGAATGTTGAACATGAAAGCTTGAACAAGATTTTTTTTAATGTAGTAATCCAGGAACCAGAATGGGTGAGCATAGTAGCGGGCATCTGCACGAAGCCAAAAGAGAAAGAATATTGTCATTATTATATCTATAGTGAAAAAAGAAACAGATGAAGAATTTGTCACAAACCTGGCAATGTCATGATATGGTATCCATGGAAGGTTCCAATTAGACATCTGCTAAAGCTACGTCTTTCCAAAAATGAGACAACTAATAACCCCCCTTTTTTTGTCTTCTCTTGTGTTTTCATCAGAATAGAGTACTTCCAGCATAAAAACTCCCTGCACTCAGAAAGATCACCAACATAAGTAATTTGCAGACTTCAAAAATTACTTAGGAGGTGAACTGACTTGTCCAGGATGACACAGCCAAGAGGTGTCAGAGGCAAGGAGGGCTTGAGCACCAGTATTTCTATCTAGCTCTCTAGCCATTCTATAATACTGTCTTCCTGTTAGTTTCTTAAATTATTTTAATGACAGTTTCAGAAGGAGAACCAGCAAAGGGGAAATTCTGTGCTGGCGTGTATGAAAATGAAGGGAACTTTGGAGGAAAGTCACCACTTATTATAGTGTGTGATAGAGAAGTAGAGGACGCTTTAACAGTGTCTGACATTGTACCTCAAGTTTTAGGAGAGTGGTTATCAAAGACTTAAGTAATGATCATCAGGATCTCATGGTCTAGAATTCTATTCCATGGGAAGTTAAGAGCAAAGCAGTTTTCATCTAGGGGAGGAGGTGGAGGGAAGGAGGGAAAATTCGGAATAGATGTGAGTGCAAGGGATAATGTTGTAAAAAAATTTGCCCATGCATATGTACTGTCAAAAAAAAAGTTATAATTATAAAATTAATTTTAAAATGTAAAAATTTAAAAAAAAGAATTCCAATCTAAGATTAGTTTGTATCTTTCCACCCATGTGGTCTTCCCTAAGAAACTGCCCTCTGATCCTGTGGCCACTTTTTCCATTCTTGGAAAATGACCATATTGAAAGAGATCCCAGAACAACTTTCCTTCATTTCTCTCCCAGCTCTGCTTCCAACTTGCTGGACTTCACTGTGTTTCCCATCTCCTTGTGTTGCCTTACCCCATTAAAATGTAAGCTTTCCAAGGGCACAGATTTCATTTTGCTTGAATTTACATTCCCATTGTTTAGTTCAGTGCCTGGAACACAGTAAGTGCTCACTGCCTGACTTTCTGACTTCTGTCTACTCTGTAGAAGGGCAGGTGGTGCACTAATTTTCAACCAGTCAACAAACATTTATTAAATTCTTACTGGGTACCAATAGAAAGAGAAACAACAAAGAGTCCTCTCAATGTTCATCATGTAATGATCGAGGTAACATGTGTACACACAAACAACTGTGTACACACAAGATATACAAGATACATCGGGCGCCATCTCAGAGGGAAGATGCCAGCACAAAGGAAGAAGGGGAAAGACTTCTTGCACAAGGTGGGATTTTAACAGAAATGTGGAGGAAATCAGGAGCCCAAGATGAGAAGGGAGAGTGTTCCCAAGAGAAAAGACAGCCAGTGAGGTCAAGAAAGCAGGAGATGGAAGAAGAAAAGAATGGATAGAGTCTCCAAACTCCAGTAAGCCAATGAGCTTGATTTTCACTTCTGGCCAGATCCTAAAACGTATTATTAAAATAATGGTTAGTGAACTCCATTAAAAGAAAATGGTGGTTATAGAGAGCTCATCAGGTCAAATTCATCTTTTTTTTTTCTTTTCTTTTTAAATGGGATTATAAGACTGATAGATCAAGGCTCGGTCATAAATTTACCTTGATTTTTTTTTAGCAAAGCCTTTAAGAAAACCTTTTATCATATCCTTGTGGAAAAGATGAAGAGATGTTTGTGCTAGATTATATCAGACTCAGATGGAACCAGACCAGGTCAAATGGCCAGATCCAAGGAGTGCTCATTAATGGTGCAGCATGAACTTGGAGCTTTGTTTGATCTAGCGCTATTTAACATTTTACATGACTTAGAGAGAGGGATATTTGACAGGCTTATCATTTTTAAATGACACAAAACTGGGAAGGAATGGCTGACACAAAAAGATCTTGACAAGCTATCATACTAGGTCAAGTCTGATGAGATATAATTTAATATAGATAACTATCAAGTCTTAAACTTGGGTTCAAAATATCAGTTTCACAAGTTTAGAATGGCAGGATAAGGGCTTAGCTACAACATTTCCAAAAAAAAAAAAAAAAAAAAAAAAAAAAAAAGGAAAAAGATGACTGAGCTTCAGAGGAATGCAGACTCAATATGAATTTACAATGCAATGTGGCCACCAGGAAAGTGAATGGGATCTTTGCTTCATTGAAAGGTTTATTATATTCTCTAGAATGGAGGTGATGTTTATGCTGGAACCTATACTTGTCAGGATTTTCCTTCTGGAGGATTGCTCTCTAATCATTTACCAAGTTCTGTGGCTTAGTCCCTCCTCACCTCCAATCTCCCCTCACAAACTGCCTATGGGATATCTTGAGCTGGATATTCCGTAAACAGCTCAAACTCAACGTGACCCAAACCAAATTTATCATTTCCCAAATTGTCCTGTCGTCTAAATTTGTCTGTTACTCTCAAGGCTGCCACTACCCTCCTATTCACCCTGAATTACATCCAACATGTCATCCTAGACGCCTCACTTACACTCACCCCTAATTTCTATTTTCACATCTCTCCCAAAAGACCCTTCTCTCCTGTGACATGGCCCCTGCCCCAGTGCAGATTCTTATCACCTCATATCTGGACTATTGCCAGTCAGCTGATGAGTCTGTTTTCCCCACAGCTGTCCATTCTCTATTTAGCTGTCAAATTGATGTTCCTAAAGCTCATGCCTAATTCTATTTAATATACTCCTGTGGTTACCTATTGCCTCCAGGATCAAATATAAAATAGTCTGACTGGATTTTAAAGTTTTTCATAACCTGGCCATTTTCCTACCTTTTTTCTTCCAATTTTTCTTCATCCTATAATTTCTCCTCTCTCTCTCTCTCTCTCTCTCTCTCTCTCTCTCTCTCTCTCTCTCTCTCTCTCTCTCTCCTCTCTCTCTCTCTCCTTTCTCTCCTTTCTCTCTCTCTCTCTCTCTCTCTCTCTCTCTCTCTCTCTCTCTCTCTCTCTCTCCTTTCTCTCTATCTCTTTCTCTTTCTCTCTCCTTCTTCTCTCTCTTCACTTTCTTCCTTCTCTCCCCTCTTCTCTGTTTCCATCCCTCTCCCCCCAATCCAGTGACATATGTAAATATACTGTTACATATAAAAATATACAGTATAGATCGAAGTATATACACACATGTATTTGTACAATACATGTATACATGCACAGTATACAACACAAACATACATATATACACACATACATATATACAAATACACATACTTACACAAATGTTTGTATTATATACTGTGCGTGTATACATGTATTGTACACAGTATATATACATATATGTGTTCAATATGTACAAATATATGCATTTGTTTATGTATGCATGTAAACATACACACATATCTTATGTAAATTTTAGCTACTCCTATTAGAACATAAGCTTGTTGAGGGCAGGGACATTTTTGGTTTTGATTTTTCTCTATATCCCTCCCTAGCTCCTTGCCTGGTACCAGTAAGGGCTTAATAAATGCTTGCTGTGCAATTGATTCAAACTCTGAGATTTGGTGATAACCTTTAAAAATCCTCCCTACCATCGAAGAGGTAATAATCTCTCGGGAGAGAAAACCTCCTTGGAGTTCCATTCACTCTCCCCAGATTTTGAGTCCTCGAGCTTTCTGACTAGACTAGCCTCTTTTGGGACCACAAGGAGTCAGGTGGAGAAAGGTTGATCACTTAGATTTGATAAGTGTTGGCTTCTGTAAGTGTAAGTGTGGTGGAATACTTTGTGATTAGCATCCCCGGGCTGACATAGCATGTCAGCAGCTTAGGTTTCACTATAGCAAGTGAGAAATCCAAGCCAAGAAAATAAAATCAGGGACCAAATGCAAGTGTGAGGCCATGGGCTGTAGTCTCTGCTCTGTGTCTCTGTCCTTGTCCACCATCTCTTGCTTTGAAAAGTGGAAACGCTTCCTCCTGTTCTCTTTCCTTTTTTGTTCTTTTATATGGAGGCAAAGAAAAAAGAAAAACAAAAAATATGGGAAGATATGATATGATGCTAAATGGGCCAAGTTAGATGAAGACAGTGAATATACAGGGTCGTGTCAACTACATGAAACTTGTGCTGCTACAAAATCAAGGCACCAAATTACTTCATCCAATGGACTTTTTTAGTGTTTAAATTTCTTGATGTCTCATCAGTTTTTGAGCCATTTAACCACTTCTTCCCTCCTTTATCAATAGTTCTTAAACTGGGGTCTTTGAACTTGGAGCGGGGGCCAAGTGGTTTATTTTTTTAATCCTGAGTATTTAATTTTATGCATTTGAAAACATTATTCTGAGAATGGGTCCAAAATGGATTTCACTGAGCAGTCAATAGAGTTCATAGCAAATAGAAAAAAAAAATTAAGAACTTCTAGACACTCTCTGTGGTTGTCAGCTTAGTTCAGTCATTTTTTTCAATTGTATCTGACTCTGTTACCCCATTTGGGGTTTTCTTGACAAAGATATTAGAGTGGTTTGCCATTTCCTTCACCGGCTCCTCTTACAGATGAAGAAAGTGAGGCAAGCAAAATTAAGTGGCTTGCCTAGAATTTGAACTCAGGAAAATGAGTCTTCCAGACTCCAGTCCAATGTTCTCTCCATAGCACACCTAGCTGCCCTGCTCCTATTTTCCATTCTTCCCTTCCCACCATATATTTGTCAGGGATGTCATTTGAAAATCATCAAAACACTGTTCAAAATCATCCATCACCTATCTCAAATGACCACATTTAGTCACTCTTGAGAATGAGAGTATCAAAAAATGCTCCTAAAATACAAATATGGAATCTGGAATGTTGAGTCACTAATTCCATCTTTAATCTTCTTTTCCCTGCGCTCTTTTTCCAGGGGATAATAGTTTAAACATTGGCTCTGGGACCTGTTGTTACCTTCGTCTTTCAATTTTCTCATTTTTAAACTGTGAGGATGGACAAGCCATTCTCTGATAGACAAGTGATCAGACATTATGAGCAAACAGTTAAGTGAAGAATTACAAACTTGTAGGAATCATATGAAAGAATACTCCAAATCATAGGTCCAGTCTATTATAAAGGGAAATGAAAATCAGAACAGTCTTGAGATTTTACCTCACACTCAGAAAATTGGGAAAGATGATTAAAAATAAGAACTGTTAATGCTAAAGATATCATAGAAAGACATGCACAGTAATACATTGTTTGTGGAATTAGTACTAGCATTCTAGAAAGCAAAATTTGGAATTGTGCAAATAAATGGTTAAAATGGATATATTTTATCCAGAGACTTCTCTGATGGGCCTATACCTCTAGGTGTCATTGACAAAAAGAATGGTTCCATATGCACCAAATATATATGATAGAACTTTTTGCCGTAGCAAAGAACTGAAGAAAAAAATTTGTAATTGCTGTTTGAATGGAGAATGGATAAGTAAATTGTACTGCTTAAAAGTAACAAAATGTTATTATGTTAATGAATGTTCCCTGTCCTTATTCACTGAAAACAAGACTGGTCACCCTCCCCCTTGGGTTTCTAGAGATACAACTTTGGGCTTGGACAGGGGTGTGCTTCCTCTGCTGCTATTGGCTTAAGCCTTTTCATTCCTGGTGTGTATCTCCCACTGTTAACCACCAGGTTAACTAACAGTTAACTAACAGTTAGTCCCATTAGGGACTAACAAAAAAAAATTGTTTTATTTGGCTATTTAACATCAATTAGATTTTCAAAGAGAAATTTACTTGAAAAAATAGCAGAAGCAGAAATATAAGCATTTTCCCCAAGTGGTCAGACAGTCTTGTCTGATACTCTCTTGGACTCTGGGGAAAGTGGGCTTTATGCAGTGTCTACATAGTATTAGTCCTACTAAATGCATATCATTGCCAGGGGAACTATTAGCTCAGATATCTCTGGGATGAATGAATCCCTAAATTGTTGGCTCTTTGCTCTCCAAGAAGCACACAAGGATGATGTCCCTAATGCTGTGTGACCTTGGGAATTCAAAGGTGGACCTGCTGATTTGGACAAATCACACTTCATTTCCCTGCTTAATTCACATTTCCCTCATTCCTTCATAAAACTGGATAGAGACTGGATAGTCTCTGAATTTCATTTTTGCTCATTTCATTTCAATCCCAGGAACCTTCACATCTTTAAGCACGTGCAAGAAGTCCCCTTAAGAGCCTAGACGAAAGAACTACCTGCTCATTCTTTTCTTATTTAACCTCCTTTTTCTCCAGTGCTACTTTAAGATAAAGAATTATTTTGTATTTAATTATATTGCTTTAATTACAGATTTTGTGATAATATTGATTCCACTGTTTTTCCCTGAAAAATGTATGTGATTTCAGCTGCATTGCCTTTTCCATCTGTGCCCGCCTTTCCACTCACAAGCTACTCATCACCTCTCAAACGCACAGCAACAGGGGCTTCCTGCCTCCAGGCTCTCTCCCCAGCCAGACCATCCTTCCACAGCTTTCTAAATCACCTTCCTAATGCACAGATCTGACCGTGACACTTCCATGATTGAAACCTTCCTGTAGCTCTATTTCAGCCTACCAAGTACAATATAAACTCCTCTGCCAGCCGTTTAAGACCTCCCCAGTGTGCCTCCAGCTTTATCTGCTCCCTTCCGACCCTGTTGTTACCTTAGCCCTTCTCCCCTCCTCATTGCATTTACTTCCATCTGTTGGGAGCTTTCTCACCCAACAAGACCCTGATAAATTGCTCCCCTTCCATCAAATCCTCCCAGGGTCCTGCCCATCTTCAGTAACCCTTATTTAAAATGATCTCTTGCCATCTTCCCATTTTCCTAAAGCATTTCATACAAACATTTGCCCCTCTCTCTTTCTATCTCATATTATGAGTAATCTGCACATAACATTTAGTAACATAACAGCCCCATTCATTAAGCTCTTATTATATGATAAGCTCCATGCTGGATGCTAGAGACAAAAAGACAAAAGAGAAAGTCTCTCCTTTGAGAAGCTTCAATTCTATCAGGGAAAATAGCATGTACATATATACATAAAGTTTAAAAATACACAAGGTCCTTTGGGGATGAGGGGGGCAGACTGGCAGTTTGGAGGATCAAAAAGGGTCTCATTAAAAAAAAGAAAGAAAAAAGGGGGGCAACTAAGCGGCGTGATGGATAGAGCACCAGCCTTGAAGTCAGGAAGACCTAAGTTCAAATCTGATTTCAGACATTTAACATTTTCTAGCTGTGTGACTCTGTATAAGTCACTTAACTCCAATTGATTCAGAAAGAAAAAAAAGAAGAAGGGCTTACATAGAGGGGGAGGAGGAGAGACTGGGAATTCCAAGAGTTGAGAAATTGAGAACCATTCCAGACCAAGGGGCAAATGGGTAGAAATGGGAAATGGAATGTCATGAATGAGAACCAGCAAGAAAGTTATATTTCAACATGAGCATTTAGCCCTATTTTCTCATTTTATTCTTGAAGCAAGCCTGAGTGGTAGATATTGGTGATTAATTAATGATATAATAAGTAATAATGATTTTATTTTTAATAATAATAATTTTGTTCTCACAGCAAGCCTGGGTAGTAG
Source organism: Sminthopsis crassicaudata (assembly GCF_048593235.1). NCBI lineage: Eukaryota > Metazoa > Chordata > Mammalia > Dasyuromorphia > Dasyuridae > Sminthopsis > Sminthopsis crassicaudata. The sequence continues at coordinate 30,441,090 of NC_133619.1, read as the reverse complement.
ATATTAGTGATTAATTAATGATGTAATAAGTAATAATGATTTTATTTTTAATAATAATTTTGTTTGTGTCGAGTACAGCTAACTCCCTGAAGGGCTTCAAGGTCAGCCAGAGTCAGGATAAATCAAAGTCCTTGGTCTTTAGGGGGAGAAGTGAAAAGAGTCAGGCAATCAGAATCCTGGATTCTGGAGTCCGGACTCACCAACTTCTCTCCTCCTCACCCTGCCACCAAATGACTCTCTAGCCTCTCTCTCTCTGCCCTCCAATCCTTGCCTCTGATTATCTTAACGCCAAGCATTCAGCAAGCACCAACAGTGAGAAGAGCCATTTATCCAAATATATGCTAAGAGCATTGTCTCATATCAAATAAGTAATTAGCCTTAAGTGCTCCCTTGTCTGATTCAAGCACACCTTTTTGGGGGTTCAGCCCTCTACATATTGATTTGATGTTTAATTTGTAATTTATTTATTATGAGTTTATATTATTATTTGTTATTATAAATAATAAATTTATTTTTACAGAGAAGGAAATCAAGGCACACAGAGGTTGTGATTTGTACACATAACTAATAAATGTCTACGGTCTGGTCTTCCTGACTGCAGGCCCGATGCTCTATTAGCTTACCTAGCTATAGCATTTATAAATTGGCTGTGTCCATGGCTCCATTTAAGTCTTTTGTGTCTCAGACAGACCCAGGAGCTGCTTGTTAGAACGGGAAGAAAGCAAAATTAAATTTGGGATTACCTGTTTTCATAGGCTGGAGTGCTGTGGCTTTTGTCCCTTTCCAAGCCTGGGAGCAGGATGGATAGGCCCCCTGCTGAGTTCTAATTCTATTGGTGGTCAGGGAGAGCTTGAAGATCAGGACCAAGGTTAGAGAAATAGACTGAATTGGAGGGAAAGAGTAGGGCGACCTCTGCTGGTAACAAGCGGGTTCTGCCTCCTGTGGTCCAACACTGGCCAGAGATGCTCCAGACATGGTGCTAGCTCCCCTCATGTATCTTTGTAGATTTTTTCAGGCTTTCTTTGAGCCTCAGTTTGTAAACCTGAAGCTACAGCTAGCGGAAATGTCAATTCTATGCCCCTTGAGATTTATGTGACACATCCCCATATAAGCCAAAGCTGCTGTCTTTGTAGAGACCCCTTAAGGGCCTTTGCAGCTGGATGGGACCTGAATATCTGAACCCCTAAAAATCTTCCCATAAAGAAGTTATCCAACTTTCTCTGCCTCAAGTTTTACTTTTTCCGAGCCTAAATCTGTCTTCCTGTCACTATTGTCCATTGCCACTCAGCCCTCTGAAGTCAAGCTGTTTTGTGTAGAAAACCCTTCATAGATTTCTTCTGTGTAGCTAACATGGACCCCTTGAGGCTCCTCCAAGCCTTGGGGATCGTCTACATTTCCTTAATGCCTTCCCACTGGGTATTTTGCTGCTCCTTGTCCAAACTGGCCATGTAAAGGTATTAATTTCCTCCTTAATCATGTGAACCACACTGATTTGATAATGAAAGCCAAGTTCTATTTCCCGCTATATGGATAGGGCTTCTCCTTCATCCCAACATTTTCTTAACAGTGACCTTCCCCAAAGGGAACATTAATTGATTCAGCACATTCCCTATTTCTTTGGAAGGTTTTAAACACATTGACAAGTGCCTAGTTCCATCTCTCATCTGAAGAATGCTGAACAATTGCTTCTAGAGACTGAGGGACAGATAACACATTTTCAAAGCAACCTTTTCAGTGTCTTGGACTTTCATCTCCATTCTGGAGAGCCTCTGGGTCAACAACAATAACAATAACATTCATATAACACATTTAAGATTGCAAAGTACTCAAATTATTTCATTTGATCCTTACAACAACCCTGGGAAATAAGTTATAATTATAGCCATTTTATATTTGAGGAAACTGAGGCAGGCAGTGTCTAGTGTCATGCGACTAGTAACTATCTGAAGCTGCATTTAAATTTAGGTCTTCCTGACTCCAGAGCCAGCCCTCTACTCACTGAGCTTAAAAATAACTCCCAGGAGAGGAGTCACTGCAGAGTGAGCCCAGATTGCCCAGGAAGAAGAAAGGCTAAGAAGAACATGGAGAGTTTGCCCCTTTCCTCTCAGATAAGAATGCCGAAGGCCCTTCACTGGATGAGAAGGAGCCAAAGCTTTTCTAGTTTCACACAGCTAACTGAGCTACCTTGAAATATCTAAAAGTTGTATTATTTGAGCTAAAGAAGTCAGACAACACAGATTCATCATTTAATACTAAGGTGATTTTGGACACGTCATTATCTTTAAATCTCAGTTTCCTCTTCTGAAAAAAGAGGAGTTTGGACTAAATTTTGTCTAAGGACCGTTCTAGCCCTAAATCTGTGATCTTATGATAAATATGTGCCATAAAGTAATAAACTACCTAGGTCACCGGTGTAGCCCAATTCGTACCCTCTGTACAGAGAACAATCCTCTAGTATAGAGTGTCACTCAAATCAAAAGATACCTGCAGAGGCATATTGACTTAGAAAACCACAGGTTAGCATTATCTATATTGTGTTGTACTTTTATCAATTTTTAAAGAATTGATATTTAGATATTTGGACAATACCTAAAAATAATGTCTCAATCACATTTTAACTTGGTTCAGACCCACTAGAGCTGACATAAGTTAGACCCACCTGCCCTAGAATATATCCCAAAAGAGATCATCAAGACTTAAATACTACCAACGATAGGAAGCTCACTACCTGTGGAGGCAAGCCTTATAATCTATATTCCCAACATAATACATATATCTTCCCCTTGCTGGAAAAAAAAAAAGAAATCCTGAACCCATGATTTAAGATGACCACTATTCAGTCTTTTTCAGCTAGCCTTCTGTTCTCCATGCCATAAAGACCCTAAAAAAGTGTTTATTCAGGAGCAGCTGTAATATACCCACTCCAATAGGAGATAATTTTTTTTTGCTTTTCCCAATGTGTTATTTGTGTTTAAGCTTCTGTGAATTTGATAATTCAGTTCTTATCTCCATTCCAGTTACACAGGCTACAATCTTTCATGTTTATATCTGCCTGAGAATGGCAGGCCCATATTTACTTCCAAAAGGCAATTACTTTTCCAACAAATCATAAGTCAATTAAAACTAGGAAGATATGCGTGTGTATGATGCATCCAGCATGGGAAACAGATAGCTCTGCAAAAGAATAGCAAACCCAGTTTGAGAATACGGGTCTTAAACTCAGACAAATCCAGGTTCAAATCTTGCCTGACTTTTACTAACTAGATTAACATGTATTGACAGTCAAAAAATTTCTATGAGCCTCAGTTTCTTCCTCTTTAAAGTGAAGATAAATCTCTATAGCGTTTTTTTTCACATAGGGCTGTTGTAAGACTCAAATGAAATGCTGCATGCAAAGCTCTTTGCAGATTTTAAATGGAATAAATGTCTGTTAGTATTATTTAAAGACTATAAAGTCCATAAGCTAAAAGGAATGGAGCTATGTAATGTCAACACTAGTTGCATAAATGAGAACACTGTAAATTGGAAATTGAACCTAGAAAACATTTTAACCCAGTTCTGGGCTTCACCACTTAGGAGCCATGAAAATGCTACAGTACTGAAAAAGGAAGAGATCAGAGGAACTGTTGGGGGTCATTTAATTAACCTGGAAAAGAAGCAATTAAGGTCTGACTTTGAGGAATCAAAGAATTACTAGACAATGATTGGGAAGTAGCAGTTCTCCATCAATAGGAAAAAAAAAGAACAAAGGGGAATGCAAAGAACACAAGGATAGGTGAAGAGAGGAGAGAAAAGCTCTCCTTTGGAGGTCTCTGAAAGAAAGAGATTTTCTTCTGAAAGTTTTAAGTGGATTGTGCCTAAAGGCAAGGTGAAGAACTGAAAGACTTTCCAAGGTTCCTCTGACCCTGCAGGTCTAGGCAGCTCTGACTGGGTGAGGATTGCCTTTTGTCTCCATGTAGCTTATTGCTTTACCCCTCCATGTGGCCAGACTGAGGAGAGAGAGGGAGGAAAAGAGATGGGGGGCATTCAGAAGGAAGAAGAAAAGGAGAGGGAGATGGAAAAAGAGAGGCAGAGGAGAGTGGGAAAGAGAAACAGAGAGAGGGAGGAAGGGAGGAAGGAAAGGGGAAAGAGAGACAGAGATAGAAAGAGAGAGAGAAAAGGAAGGAGGGAGGGAAAAAGGGAAGGAGGAAGGAGGGAGGAGTAGGAGAAGAGGGAGAGGAAGAGAGGGAAGAGGAAGAGGGCAAGAGAGACAGAGATAGAAAGACAGAAAGAGAAGGCCAGGGAGGGAGGAAGTAGGAAGAAGAGACCAACAGACAGAGCCAGAGAGAGCGCATTTTGGAATTGAATGGAGAATCTGTCAGAAAATTTGTCTATTACATCTAATCTTACAATTGCATGGCGTACTTAACAATATTTAACCTTTTAAAAATGACAGCATGTCTATGAGCTCACTGGAATCCTTTCATCATGTTCATTTTAGGAGATAGCCCACCTCAAAGGCTGCCATCAGATGAGTGATGAGGCTTTGAGTGGATGCAGCTATTATGTTCCATTGATAGGTCTGACCCCTTGGTAAATTAAGCCCATGTTCTAATGAGATTCTATTATATATCCATTTGAATACAGAAGAGTGAGCGTTTGTGTTTAATAGACCATACGCTCTTAGATTTGGAGCCTAGAAACATTAGGAGTTGTCCAGTTCAATTCTCATTTTAAAAAAGGAAGAAACTGAGATCCAGAGAGTTTGACTCCTAGCCCAGCACCACAAGCTTTGGATGTCCACGTATCCAGTCTGATCTTGGAGATTTAAACCTTAGGAGGAGCAAACATTGCCCAGCTCCAGGCAATCCCACAATCACTAGGGAATTGTTGCTCTTCTGGATACCAAGGATGAGGACCAACCTTTCTCTAGTTTTCAGAGAGCTGCTAACTCCATCATCTAATTCTGACCTTTCTTGTGCTTCAGAGTAATAGCCTAGGAGTGTAGTTTGCATGCCATTTAAGTCTACAACTCTGACTCACTGGAAAACTCATCCCTCCTCCTTTGGATGCTATATTGCCATAGAAGGCAGGATTTGAACCCAGGTATTTTGATGGCAGAGTTAGTGTTCTTTCTACACTACTATGCTATCCTAACACACTTTGAAAAACAAAATGCGTCTTAAGTGCCAATCTTGTACAGCAAGCATAAAAGGAGCATCAGCCCTGTATTAATATGACTATAGAGGAGCAATCGTTCTTTGGAGATACGTGACAGTTGATTTGTTTCAATTACTATACATCTTTGTTGTGAAGAGAGTTCTGGTGGTGGTAGGGAGGTGTGCAGTCACTCAGAAAGTGTGATAGTGATGTTTTAAAAAAAACCCAACATCAATAAAAACCTATTTTAAAAAGATATTGTCAGAGGGTGTCATGTTAAAATAATTCAAAATTAATTTTATATGCACTGCACATCAAAACAATGTCTTTCCAGGCCCCCTCGGAGTCCGCATTAGCATCAGATTGCATGTCCTGAGCACTCAGTCTCAGGAATAGAGTGCTGAGCTGGATCCTCTTATGGACAAGTAAAATAAACAGGGTTTGTGGGCTCCTCCCTCCCCTCAGATGCTTTCACTAAAGTGGATAATGCTGATAGGAAAAGACACTTTGAAAAAGGGTTGGACATCAGCAAGCACTTAAGGATATTGTCTAGTGGACCCCTGGGAGAAGCGAGAGAGGGAGTGGAAGAAGAGGGCTAAGGCTAGTGGATGCATTAATTAGAGATCCGGGGCCATATTTGTGGGACTCTTGGGTATTGGGTTGATGGGCAACCTCAGCCTTTGATCTTGTCAATTCCACATAGGATGGTGATTTTCTCCTCTCCTCCTGTTGTCTCTCTACAATTAATCAAATGAGGGGTTTGCTGCCAGAGAACAGAGGGCCGGGGAGTGAGAAGGAACCAGGAGGCAAAATTAGGGGAAGATTCTGGCAGAAATGGTGTCTTCCCTCCCTCTGCAAGCAGAAATCACAAGGGCAATAATTCAGTCGATCTGCAAGTATTCATGGAAAGCACTCTGCACTTAACAACAAATGTAAGTGTAGAATCAAGAAAAAGTTGGCTCGAACCCTGATTCTAGCACCTCCTAAAAGCAAGTGACATGAATCAAGCCAGAGGGAACCTCAGTTTCCTCAGCTATAAAATTAGAATAGTGTATTTTCCATATCACTCAATTAACCAATCCATGTATCCCAGTCAAGTACCTGTTTTATTTCAGGCACCCAAACTCAAGGATAAGCATACATGCCCACATTCAGGGAGTTTATTTCTAGCATCTGATGAAGATAAAATATATAAAGCTCTTTGTAATGCTTTAAGGACTGCAATAACCCCAGTTCCTTAAACTGTGGTTCTTGATCTCATGTGGGATCCCCTAACTGAATGGGGTCACAAAATTATGATTTATTATCTGTAAATGTTTGATTTGTTTAGCTGTTTTACGTATCCATATAAACAGGGTCATACAAAAATTTCTTGGACAAAAAATTTGGTCATGAGTGGAAAAAATTTAAGAAGACCTACTATAGTTGTGTCTAGCCCCAACATGGGTACAGTGGAAAATACATTCGAATCAGTCAACAACATTTATTAAGCATCTATTACTATATGCTAAGTACTGGAGATGGAAAGATAAAGAATGAAACCTTTCCCTCTTGCTAGGTGCTTACATTCTAATAGGAAAAAAACAAGTATATAAAAAATATTACTGCATAAATATTAAGCAAATAAATATTGATGTTTATTTATGTATTCATGTTAACCATGTATTAATGTTATATAATACAATGTAAAATATCTAAAGTAATTATATCTTACTGTTTTATATATTTATTGTTCTACATATTATTGCATTGTACATTAATTAAATACAAGAGAGCTTTGAGGAAGGGCATTAGCATTTGGGAGAGATCACAGGTTGTAATTAAGGGGAGTCTTGAAGAGAGGGACATTTTAAAGTAGAGATGAAAAAGGAAAGCTCTCTGAGCATGTGACATAGCCAGTTCAAAGGCATAGAAATGGGAAGAAAGAAGTGCTATTTGTAAGGAAAAGAAAACAGGCCAAGTGCATTGGATCACAGCATGCAGAGTGGGGAACAATGTCCAAAGAGGTCAGAAAGAGATGTTGTGAGCAGGTTAAAAACCAAACAGAGAAGTTTGTTTTTATCCTCAAGGCAATAGGGAGTCCCTGGTGTGGATTGATTAGGGAAATAATCAAATCAGATTCATGTTTAAGGAAAGACATATTGTCATTGGTTTGGGGAATGGGTTGGAAAGGGGAGAGAAGAATCAGGAAGGCTAATTAGGAAGCTGTTGGATTCATGTAGCTAAGAAGTAACAAGGCCTTGAACTAAGATGATAGCTCAATGAGTAGAGAAGATGAATTGGATCTAAGAGATATGAAGATAGATTGGTTGGGTAGGGATGAAGAAGAGTGAGATATCAACAATATAATTGATCTATAAGTTAAAATTGAATTTTTTTAATATTAAAATTAGGTATTTTCTTTTTCAAATTTGATTTAACAGATATTTTGTTAAGCACCTACTATAGGCAGGGCACTAGACTAGGTAATAAGAGAAGGATATCTTTTAAATGACAAACATTCTCTGCCTTCAAGGAGCTTACATTCAACTTGGAGCTATGACATATACATAAGTAATAAATACAAAATATATTCAAAATACAAAATTTTGGTTTCTGATGTAGCAATGATCCTTAAAACCTGATCATTAACTTCAATTTTTCTTCTCTCATCTTCCATCCTGATAGTTCTTCCCATTTTGGTCTTTTAATTGTTTTAATTTTGTTTGTTGGTTTGACTGTACCCTTCTAGCCACCTGAGTTTGCAAGTTTTTCTGTATCTCTTTGTCCACTAATACTGTGACCAATGTTCCTATATAATCTGAGTTAGGAAAATATATAACTGAGAACTGAAATAGTCTTTGGCTGGGACTTTTGAATTCTGGCATCCTCCTAATGTCTGACAAGAACCAGCAAATGAATAAATTATGCCAAGGATCCTTATTCTGCCCTCAGCGTAATGATTTATTTATTTGACTGATAACTGGCATCTTCATTAGGGACTGTTTGTTGAGCAAAAGAGTAATCTGGGCCCAGAGTTCCAGCTTAGAACAGCTGCATAGGCAAAATGGTGGACACAAGATGGCAATGTGGGACACCAACTGTCTATAAATTTATGAAGTACTATTCTTTAAGAACAAATTGTCAAACCAACACATGAATCACTTCAGCTCACAGTTTGATTAAGTGATTATCCTAGGAAAAAAAGGTTAGGAACACCTGCTATCTTTTCCCTCTTTTTAAGTTTTATTGATTTTTTTGCTTTCTATCATATTTATAACTGAATATAAATCCCTCCCCACCAAATTATCCCTGTACCAAAGATTTTAAAGCCTTTTAAAAGATTCTGTGGAGTCTCTTGTACCAGAAATTTCAAATTTAAAAAAATAGTGAAACTAACCAATATACTGATGACATTTAACAGCAGGACCTTTCTAATAAAAGGAGGGAAGTGCATATTCTCATCTTTTCTCTAGGGTCAAACTTAAACTATTTCAATTAAGCAGCACCAAGTTTAATTTTGTTAGTCTTACCATTAACATTGAAGCAATATTTATGAAAAGTTGTTCCCCTGATTCTCTTTACCTAACCTTTCATCAGTTTATATCAGCCATCCCATCCTTCTTTGAATTCCTCATATTCATCATTGTCCTATCCCATTACTTTTATGTATCACAATTTGTTGAGCTAGTGAAATGTCAATTGAATTGATAACAGTAGATGATATTTATATAGCGCCTTGAGGTTTCCAAAGAACTTTGTGTATAACATCACATTTGATTCTCACAACAACCCTGTGAAATAAATACTATTACTTTCCCCATTTAACAGCTGAGGAAACAGGCTGAGAGATGAAAGAATTTAACAAGAGTCATAGAGCTAGTAAGTATCTGAGGTAGAATTGGAATTCAGAGCTTCCTGACTCTGTCAGGATCTCCATCTGCTATATCATGAAAGATAGCAGGTTGGATTACATTTGGAAAAATCATTCAGCAGTTTCTGTGATGCCCAAATTTTTCCCTTTCTTTGATAGAATTCTTTCAAGTGATTTTGAGACTCCCCTAGCTCTGAAATGGACTTATCTTTCTTCTGTTAGCTGTGGGATTCACTCTACCCCTGAAGACACAGACAGTTCCTAGTACCTTTTAATTGTCCCCATTCAAATGGATAGCTTCATTCCCAAGTCTAACTGGTTGGCCACACCCACTCCATGCTGGGCCAGCCATCTTGATTCTTGTCTTGCTAATGTTCTCTGATGATTTTGGAGGAAAGAGTGAGTTTGATGACTTTGCACAGCTCTGCTTCATTTAAACCCAGTTTTCGCAGATATATTACCCTTCTGATGTCTTTAGCCTTCCTGGAGAACAAAAAACAAAAAACAACAAAAAAAAAAGGTTGGGGAAAAATATGTAAATGCTTCATTCTCTTAATTCTAGGGTCAGTTCCAAAATGATCATTTTTCTTTCCATTGGCATTTTTAAGTCTTTTAATGTTGATCCATGCTAAGAGAAAACAGTTCAGACTTTCTAATGATTTCAGTTCAGAACCTGGGATCTTAAGATCTTAGATTTGGAACCAGATCTAACATTATCTAGTTCAACTTTCCCTTTCCTTCAAATGAGGAAAACGGAACTAAAAGGGAGGAGTCATAAATGACTTAGTAATAGTCTCCCAGTTATTACCAGAATCAGAAATGGAACCCAGATTTTCCTGGTTCAGATTCAACACTCTCTCTACTACACCACATCATTCCCAGCTGAGTTGTAATGGGGTTGTGTCTGAGACACCTATATTTAGGAAAGGAAGTTTTCAAATTCAATTTACAGGAATGTCAAGAAACAACACTTTTCTGCAGACCAAGATTAGGAAAACATCCAGGGGTACACAGTGATAGCTCTACTTCAATAAATAAACTTTTGGCGCTTGTGATTAGGTACACGGGATTATTATATGTTTAATTGGCTAACGTGACAATTTGGAATTACTTCCAGTCACATTTAATTGGATTTGCAGTCTCTAGAGAAAAGAAATAGAGAGGCCTAGCAGAGAGGCAACCATAAAAACAAAATGTTCTTCTAAATTGCATTCAAACAACACATTAATATCCATTTCATGATAGTTGTTAAACCCTTCCCCCCAGCCTCGCTATCCCACCCTTCTTGCCCCCCTCCCAAGTATAATAAGAAGAATGGAATGGTTTTAACAGACTGGATACTAAAACTGATTCAATTAGAGACAAAGATGTCGGAGTAAGGGAGAAAGCTTAGGAGATTTTTTTTCCTAGAAAATTTCTAAGGAGGCTTAATTTAATCAAAAACAAATAAGTTTTTACTTCAGCAAGGAGAGATATGCCTAAAAGCCTGTGTTAGCCATCTATGCTGTTATGACTTTGAAGGAATTTCAGAGTGTATAAAATGGAATTTAGTCCCCAAATGCTCTAAAGTTTAATAAGAAGCAATTGAAGCAAAACCTTCTCTTGCAGCTTCTAAATATTTGTATACTGTATAAACAGAAGTTTAAAAAAACTAAGAAAAATATACTGTTGTTTTAGGTCTACAGTTCAGCAGAAAATCAATATAAATATCAATCAGTAAATATTTATTAAACACTTATTACAGTGCTACTATACTTACATTGTGTTGAATATGAAAAGAGGCAAGAGTCCTCAAGGAACTTACAATCAAATGAGAGAGAAAAAAAATACAAACAAATATATTCATAAAAATGGGAAATAATTAACAGAGGGAAGGCAAAACAATTAAGAGGGGGTGCAGAAGGCTTTACAATTTATTCTGATGCTAATGTGAATATTCATGTTTTATAATCTCTGTTCAATAGAGTGTTTTCAGTCCTAGATTTGGGAGCTTTTCACTTATTTTATGAATTTGTTTCTATTTCTTTGTTTTTGACCTTCAGGAGTGCCATGATCGCTGACTATATGTACTGGCTATCAGGAGGAAGTGAACAGTATGTCAGCAAACTCATCAAGTTGTACTGGCAGGTAAATCTTCAAATCTGACCCTCTCCCCAGGGATGAATCATTCTAGAACCCAAGGGAAAGATGGGCACCGAAAAAGAAAAGACGGGGCCATCAGAAAAGTAGTCCTGGCACATCAGTCATAAGGACCCTCCCTTAGATTAATTTAATATAAGTTTAAGGAAATCATTTTTCTGAAATTAATTTTGAAGGAAAAGTTAAGGTCATCACCGCTGAGCTCCATCTTTAATTAGGTGAGATGCTTCATTGGGATCCCCAAAACACTGTTCCCAATGCAGGCACTACAGTGATATCATATGAATGATATCACTGACTATCTGAATGTGATCTTTTCTTAAATTCTAATTGCACAATAAAGGGGGAGATGTCCAAGAAGGACGGTAGTAATACAAAAGAACTCTTAAAAAGGATGGAAAAAATTATTCTCTGAGTATTTACTTACTGGGTTTGGTTGTGTACTAATATTGCCCTATTGGGGAAGCAAGAGGCCTCTGGATGCCAGCCCAACTCTATTACATAGGGCAGGAAAGAGTACAGTTACAGGATTAGGCAAAGAAGGACTTCACCTAACCACAATTTAGTCATTTTCTACTTCAAGTAATCATATTTTCAAACAGTGAGCTATTTCCACTCTGCTGAAAGAAAGACAGAAAGTAATCATTAAGGCCTTTCTAAATTCAGGGCCTGAGAACATCCTGGTCCTTCTCTCCCAAGCCAACGTGTCTTTTTAATGTGAGAATACCTTTAAACATCTAAACATTTCACAGACTCTCCCTACTCCACATGATATTTGTCATTAACATATGTCAGTTGAGAAAACACAAAAATATGTGGTGATAAAAAGCTACTATGAATTCAGTAACACTTTTAAACGCAATTGTGTTTTAGTGATAAAGAGAGCATCAGCATACATTAGAAGGATACATATAAATGAGAAAGAGAATCACAAATTCTCTTGGAGAAGAAACTTCAGAGATCATCTAAATCTAGAATTCCTGACTTTTTTATATCTTGAACCCTTTTGGCACTATGGTGGATCCTATAGAAAGACCACTGCCCCCCAAACTGCAGTTTAATGTATAAGATAAAATATATGGAATTACAAAGGAAACCAATTATATTGAAACACAGTTATTAAAGAATTTTTGGAATAAGTTCATGGACCCCAGATTAAGAACCCCTTATCTATTCCAACCCATACCTGAATAGACTCTATAATAATAATGGATATCTTTTATATAGTATATTAAGTACTAAGTACTTTGCATTCATTATTTCATCTGGTGACCTAACAATCTCACAAAGATGCTATTATGATCTCCATCTTTCATATAAGGAAAGTGGAACTCAGAGAGAGTTTTAAAAAATACCCAGAATCACTCTCTTAGGAGGTGGTAGAGACAAAATTCAAATCCAGGTCTTCCTGTCTCCAAGTTCACCCTTCTCCTTTAGCATACTTGACAAAAGTTCATCCAACTTTTACTTGAAGACTTCCAGTGAGATAGAACTCATTGCTTCCTGAGACAGCCCATTCCAGTTTTGAATAGTTCTTTTTTGTGGTACATTGTGCCAAAATCTTTCCCTAAAGCCTCAACAAATTGTCCTAAAGCTAATTCCTCTTCCCCAGGATATACTTTCAGTTCCTTGAAGCCAGCTCCCAAATCCCACTGACCCTCACCTGATAAAATTCCTAGACTTTTAACCATCCTCTCTTCTGGATGTTCTCAGGATTGTCGATATCCTTCCTGAAATATAGCATTCAGAACTGAAAGCTTTCATTAATTAATCTACAAAAGATATATCTGCAAGAGCCATAGGTTCAAAATCACTATTGTGTACTATTAGAGTAAAAACAGTCTTTCCATATCCTAGGGAATGCATCAGCTGTCTCCAAAAAGACTTAATTACATATGACTATTATCTACATTGAATGTATTTATGTAGGTGTATTAATTCAATGAAATTTAAGCCATTTTTAACTTAGGAAGAGTGAGATATCCTTGAATATATATACATATAGATAAGAGTAAGCTGTGAGCATGGCATCTGGCATATAGCAGGCATTTAATAAAGATTTATTGACTTGACTATAGTCCCAGATTTCTTTCTGGTCTAATTTCCTTCTTTTGCTATTATTCCATTATGATAAACTTCTAGGATCCTTATTGTACTGCCACTCTTGTCATAATAACTTAACTTAGGGAGATAATATGGTGCAGAGAAAAGAAAATCAGATAGGAAGATTTAGGTTCAAGCCCTGCCTTTGACACATGCTGGTTTTGTGACTTTGGACAGGTCCCTTAACCTCTGAGTGCTGTAAGTGATTGTCTCAAGCCAGAAGTCGTAGAGATGTTGAACTACACTGAGAAAGGGAATTTCCATACTAGAAAGTTCCATATACCAATGAAATCATCAGTCCTGGATGGGAGGTGCTATTAATATCATTTCCATGTTGAGGAAACTGAGACGTAAAAGTGACTTGCTTAGGAATGCTTTGATTTGAACTCAACTCTTCCTGATTCCAAGTGTAATGCTCCACTTACAATGCCACCTAGCTGCCTATTCAACCAAAATAATTTCCATGCCTGCTGGACACTTCCCTTACCCAAATAGTTTAACTAGCCCACTCTTAAAGTACTCCCGCCTTTCATTTGCTTATAGATTTCATGCTGGTCAGTAAAATTTGGCCAAACATATCAAGACAAACAGCTCACTCTATAAAAATGTCATGGGGTTTTTATGGGATCCACTAAGTCAAAAGAATCTTGGGTTGGAAGGTCTTAGACAAAATTCATCAGACAGTAAACTGTTTGGAGGGCAATTCATCTATAAAAGAAGGATGAAGGAAATAATCAGCTCTGCTGGAATTTAAAATTATGGCTATAATCTAGGTGAATGGTTAAACAACCAATTTTTTTCCACTTAAAAAGGGGGTTTTCATTGATTTTTTTTAAAAAGGGATACAATGTTGAATTATACCTTTGGCAAAGGCAGGGGTCTAGTCTGCCTATATTTTATAAAGAGAGAGAATGGAATGGTAAATAGCCAGGCCTGGAGTTAGGATGACCTCGGTTAAAGTCTACCTTCTGATATAGATTGACTTTGTGACCCTGGATAAATTCAAAGAGCACTAACCAAAATCAATGGTCTTGAATACAAATTCTGCCTTTGACCATCACTATGTGCATGACCTTGTTGTAAATTCCCCAAATTTTTTCATCTGAAAAAAAAAGGACATTAGATGTCCTTTGAGATTCCTCCAAGTTCTAGATTTATTATTTAAAAAGTCACTTCACTTTTGAGTGCCACATGCAACTCTCTAAAACCACAAGTTACCAAAGAGTTGTTGATCTTCATAGACAAATGGAATCTTCCCACAGATTTATAACTGTGAAATCACTCACCTGATCCAAAAATAAAGCATCAATAGCAAAATAATTTGAGTAAATAATCATCAATAACAGTACTATTATTATCATTATTCTTCTTCAATGTTTAAAGCATTATGTTTCCATGAAAACTTCACCTGCCCTGGGTTCAGATTTGAGTTAATTCGCTTATTACCTTCTCAATCCTCATCTGTGACATCATAGTCTAATTTATAAAAGAGATTAGACAGCTGACTTCCAAGGTCCCTGTGAACAAGCTAAAACCATTGGTCTTCTGGTAAACTTTTATTGATTAAAATACTAATTATAGCTGATATTTATATGCTACTGATAGGTTTTTTTAAGCACTTTAAAATCAACAATTCAATAAATATTTATGAAGTACCTACCATGTGCCATTCACTTTGCTTATCACTCAGACAAAAAAGGAACTGCCCTCTACAAGCTTAAATTTTAGCTTACATGAATGATCTCATTTAAATGTCCCCCAAATCTTGTGAGTCCTACTAGTTTTATTATCTCCATTTTGTAAATGAGGAAACTAAGGTTTAGAAGGATCAAATGACTTCCTCACTTCTGACAGTATCAAAAGCAAGATTTGAACCCAGCTGGCTTGATTGCAAACTCAGTACTTTGTAGTGGAACAGACTCCTTCCATTTTCCATTTTACCAGGAAACAAATGTTTTCCATATTCTTTCTCATAAAGCAAGCTTTTTAAAAATTTTGGGATAACAAACTGGTTGTGTCGCTGTGGTTATTGCCTCATTAGGCTGAGGCTTAATGGGAAAGTAGAAAATGTAATGACCTGGAGACAGATCTGGCTTCTGGCTGCAGTTCTACCATGGGCTAGTTGTGTGGCTTTTGATCAATTGCTAGACCTCTCTGAATCTCAGGGTCTTAGTCCATAAAATGAGCACATGAGCTAGATTACTTCTATAGATCTCTATAAGCTCTAAAATTCTATCGTTGCTATTCATTCCCACAAATCTTAACATACTCTGGATATTTAACAGCCAGAGAACCATACCTCCATTCCCTTACCCCATTGCTAAGAACCAACTTTCTCAAATTTGTTGTGTAACTCCCTTCTGCTCCATATCCTCTCAGTTCTTAATCCAGTGCATTGGATCCTATTCCAACCAAAAAGCCAGGAGAGTGTTGGGGTTGGTTAAAAAAAAAAAAAGTACAGCCAAAGGAAATGATTACCCATTTCTGGTTGTGAGATCCACTAGGTCTGGCCTTTCAGGCTTTCCAAATTATATCTCCTTTCTTTTTATTGCTTAATTAGATGCCTTGTGTGGTTTTTTGTGACCTATAGTGTAGTAATGTTAAATAAGCCACTTGGCCGTGGTTATATGATTTTAAAATAAGGAAGAGATCAGTAGTAAGCAAAGGGGTGAAAACAAGAGTCTGATGTTTAATGTTTTCCATAGACCAGGCATGGGGAAATGGCTCTGAGCCAAGTATCAGAGAGATGAAAGTATTTTGTATAATTCTGTTTGCACCTGTGACTGGAATTATTCTGGCTATTGAAACAAAGATAGATTTAAGGATCAGGCAGAGGCATCAGGAAAGATTCATGCCTCCCAACTGAAATTAGTAAGGGATTAAATCTTTGGCCAAGGACTGGGGGATGGCAACCCATCTCGACTGTCCCTTGGTTATGACCGTCAGCTTATATCAATAGGAGAGCATTTGGGTAGGCCTCAGTGGAGTTATACATTCCAAATAGTCGAGTAAATAAATCATTGCGCAACAATCAGCCATGGCTTGGGGCAGAGGGAGAGCAGACATAGCAGGACATATAACCTACAGCCTACAGATAGAAAAATGTTTTCCTTGACATTAAAAATTCTACTTCCTTTTTATCTTGTCTTCTTGTCAACAGGTAGCCAAGAATAGTGCCTTTGTGGCCCTTACAGGTGGAACATTTATTCACATCTCCCATTATCACAATGCCTAGCACAAAGAAAACACAAATAAATACATATAAGCAAAGCACATCCAGAATGAAAAGGAAATAATTAACAGAGAGGAGGCACTAGAATTAAGAAAGGTTGGGAAATTTTTCTGGTAGAATATGAGATTTTAGTTGGAAGTTAAAGAAAGCCAGGGAAGTTACCCATGATGCCAGTGGGGCACAAGTGTTCAGATTTCCAAAGTAGGATTAGAGAGCTACCTATATTTGGAACCCTAGAGAAATGGCTATGGAAACGTACTATCTACCATAGAACTCATTTCCCTGGGGGCATTCTTAGCTGTAAGATTTTTTTTCCCTTTCATCAAGCCTCAATCTCTCAGCAAATTTAATCCACCATACAAAGAACTATGTTGGTAGATCATCCCTGGGTCCTTCAAGCCAATCTCCCTTCATTATCCTTGTTTGCCTGTTTTTAGACATGATCCCTCTCCAGACCTGGAGGCTGGCAGACCTCAGTGGCAAAGGTGTGAGTTTGGCCTCAGATACCTACTATCTGTGTGACCCCAGTCAATCCATTTAATCTCTCTCAGTTTTGGTTTCTTCTTTGATAAAATGGAGAGAATAATGGAAGCTGCTTCACAGAGTCGTGAAAATTAAATAATATGTTTTCAAACTTTAAGGTGAAAAATGTGTGTATATACATTATAATGTATTTAGACACATATATATGTATATAGTACATATATATAATTATAATAATATATAACATTTATGTAAATGTTAGCTACTATTGTTTATGAAATGAATTTTAAAATCCATATAAGACTTTAAATTTATCCTTCTTAAATTTAATCTTATTAGTTTGGCTCAGCATTCTAGTCTACTATGGATTTTTTTTTAAATGACATGTTGTCCATGGTTTTAACTATCTTCCTTGGCTTTGTGTCATCTGCAAATTAGATAAACCTTAATCAGTTATGCCTTAATCTGCATCAATGTAAAATGGATTTACTTAACACTGATCTCTAGCATACCCTACTAGACACTACCTTCCAAGCTGAGCCCTCCTAACTATACTGCTGTATAGACACATCCAGCCCACATCTCTCCCATCTTGTCCACAAGAGCCATAGGAGAGACTTTGCCTGATGCTTTGTTTATAGGAAGATCCAGTCAAAGAAGAATTTTAAGAGAGATGAGAATATGCTAGTAATTGATAGAAGGAAGGTCAGGACAGTCATAAATGCTTGGGAACTAGTTTGGAACCTGGAGTAAGTTGTGAGGCTTTCTTTGAACCATGAGCTTTCTCATTATATCCCACCATCCAGCCTCCTATGGCCATTTATTATATGTCATAAGAAATCCCTATTAAATTTCTTAGAGATTGGATGTTGCGGTATGGAAAGAAGGAAACCCTGCAGTCTAAAGTTTGAGAAGCTCTAATTAGCCAAAAAAAAATTGAAATCTGGAAGGGACATCGTTAAGCTGAGACCCAGATACCACATTACCCCATGATACACTACCAGTGTTTCACCTCACCACTTTCAAATGATCCAGAGTTGGAAGAAACTTTAGACTCAGTGTCTTTATTTTTTGATGAGAAAACTTCCTCAGTGTTCCACTCATCATCTTTGTGACTTCCAGACCATTATCCAGACTTTGGCCACCACTCACTATATATTTTGCCTTCCCCCATTAAAATATGAGAGCAAGGACTATCTCACCCTTGAATTCATATTCCCAGCACTTACCACTGGCTTGGCAAGTAGCAAGAACTTAATAACTGTTTTTCAATCATTTGAAGCCCTTTCACAAGTTTCCATAGAGGAATTCAGTTGTGTTCTGGTAAAGAGCATCATTTCATTATTGGGAGTATTACCAAAGAGCTGAATTTCATAGACCCTAATGTTATTCACCCCTCCCTCCAGAGGGAGCTAATGAATTCTTCCCTGGAAGTTTATGAGTGGGACTAGACATTCATCCATTCAAACTGAGATCCACAATTACTGTCCAAGGTCAAAGAGGCTGTAAGTTGTAAGAGTTCAAAGCCAGGTCTTTTGAATCCATGTTTAGCAGTCCTTCTACTCCTCTTCCCAACCTGTTATTCCCCCAAACCAGGGGACATTCCAAGGAGGTCAGGACTGGAAGTAAAATAATTCCTGAGAAAAATATTCTTCACTGACATTAAGAATTCTACTTCTTTTTTTCTCATCTTGTTGTCAACAGGTAGCCAAGAATATTGGCCATGTGAGCGTTATGGACAGAGCATTTACCCACATGTCCCATTATCACAGTGCCTAGCACAAAGAAAACACTTAACAAATTCATTTACATTCATTCATTCATAATTAAAAGACCATAGATTTCTTCTCAGAGGCTACATGAAAGTAAAATCCTGCTATTTCTCCATCCTAAAAAATCATGAAAACTTTATAATGTGTTAGAAAAAGAAGGAAAAAAAGAAAAAAGGAAGAATAGAGAAGGAAGAAAGGAGGGAGGGAGGGAAGGAAGGAAGGAGCTAATGTCTTGAAGTATTCCTTCAATAACACCTCATTCTGGGGCATATCATGGTATGATGAACAAAAAAAAAGTGTCTGTACATGTTATTCTGTATTAGTGCTACCTCTTCAGAGTGAGAGAAAAAGCTGAAAATATCTTGTCATGTAGGGCAGGACTTCCTTGCACACGCGCCTTTCTTCGTAACCTAAGCAACTGCTGTTGATCCACATGCTCTTGTTATCAGACATCCTCCTCCTTCAGAACACTACAAGACCTCTTCCTAATTCTGAGCTAATTAGCAAAAGAAGGGAGCTAGAGAAAGAAGGATTGAGGGTGAGGAAAGAGAGATGGAGATACAAGCGAGAGACAGAAGAGAGAAAGGAGACATACAAAGAAAGAAAGAGACAGAAATAGAGAGGAGAGAAAAGAAAGAGAGAGACAAAGACAAAAAAGAAAGAGAGAGAGACAAAGGGAGAAAGAGAGAGAAAAAGAGACAAAAGGGGAAAAAGACAGGGAAACAGAAAGAGACAGAGAGACAGAAAGAGAGAGACAGAGAGAGAGACAGAGTTCTTAGTTCTTCTGTAGAATAGGAATTGGTGATTTGAAGGAATTGATTTGAAGGTGTTTGTACATGATCTGTCTCATTCTACCCAAAACAAAGAAATAGAATTAACTCTGAGAAGGGTTCCTGAGGGGATTATTTTCTCCATTGCACTTTGACCAAATCTTAGCTCCCCACCCACCACTGTTTCTGATCCCTGAACACTCTCATTCATCCACAAAATGTTTACTGAGTACTTGCTATGGGCTCTATCCTGTGTTAGGTACAATGAGGATATACACATGAGAATACATAGTTTTGTTCCCTCAAAGGAGGCAAAGTCCAGCAGAGGAGATGAGAAAACATGCAAAGAGAACCAAAACAGGAAACCCATATGGCAAATTCATGAGAACATAGATTGATGATGGTCTGCAAGGGTTCCTGGGGAGAAAAGACTTTGCTAGACTAACTTGATGAACTGTATGAACTCTGCCTCCCTACACTAAATTTTGGGGTACAAAGAGAAAAACAAAACAACCCCAGTCTTTAAAGCCCTCTCATTTGATATAGATCACGGTATTGACTCAGATAAATCAAGCCAAATACAAACACCAAACACAAGTGGTAGTGTAGACTGCCAAAGTGAGTTTGGGCAAATCACTTCATGTATCACTGAGTCTGTTTCCCCATCTGTAAAATGAAGGGATCAGGCTAAACCTGAGGGGTCAATTGCACATCACTGCCAGCACTCTTCCCAAGGGTGGCACTTTTCCAAGTTAAGATTCATGCCCTTATTAGTACTTAAGTACCCCAGGTTCCATTTGAGTTTGACATCATGGGCCACACCCCAGCTGGATCTCTCTTTCTTCCTGCTGCCCCTCATTGATTCCATGTCGATTCTTCCCTGTCCCAAAGCAAAAAGTAGCCTACCCAACTCTTTGTATCCCCGGGACCTCTTAGCCAGCCTCATTACACACTGAAGAATCTCAGAGCAACAATAACATCCTCTGTGCATCCCAGGTCTCTGTCAGCTGAATTAACATTCACTTGTTCTTCTGAGGTTTAGCACAGACGGAGGACTTAGAAAAGCTGGTTCTATTCAGGTTGGGTTCAAAGAGTTCTCCCATTCTCTTGTTTTGCTCCCTGTTCAAAGTTGTAAAAAATAGGGTTCACTGGGGATTAAAAAGGAACAGTTTATGATTAAGATAAGGGAAAAAAATATTTCAGGCTGGTTACTTGAAAAATCACAACCCAGAAGATCAGGCTGAGAAGAGTATATCTCCTCTATAATCTAACCCAAATCTAGTCAGATTTTTCTCTGTAATATTCTGGATATCCATTCTCTCTACTTGCAAGTAGCCCACTTTGGTGCAACTATAAATTTTGGGAGTTTGGGTCATTTTTTCCTTAGTTTAAAGCTAAGTCTGCTTTTCTTCAATTTTAATCAATCAACAAGCATTTATTTAGCATCCCTGTATGCCAGGAACTTTGCTAAGTACTGGGAGTATAAAAACAAACTCCCGTTCAAGGAGAGTAAACTTAATTCCCTTTCCTTATGCTTTTTCCTATAAATATTTAAAGATTATTCTCCCATCATTTCATCTTCTCTTTTTGAGATTAAATATAATGTAGTTTGTCCAGATAAAATGTAAGCTCTGTGAATACAAGGATTTTACTTGGTACATAGTAGGTGTTTGAGAAATGCTTGTTGATTGACCAATTGCTTGGGTTAAAGCTTCTGAGATATAGATATAGATAGATAGATAGATAGATAGATAGAGATATGTAGATTTACACACATACACATTAGTATATTCATAAGAAAAGCATAATGGGAGCTTTACATCACATCTTGTGTTTTTTGCAAAATGGTCTCATATACTCATTGGTTTACCTGAGCCTCCAAAAAGTCGTATGATAAAAGTGCTGGGATATTATTGAGGCTCAGGTGAAATAAATAAGGAAATGTATACATCAATAAACCACACTGGCCAGTAGACAACAAAGACAGAGGACAGCGGCTCCCTTGGTGATATAATGCCATTGCATCCCTTACACTGACCTGCAGACCTTACATTTTCTCTCCTGTTCCATTCTTTTTGACGCTTGATCTGGCAATGAAGTCATTGTGATGAATCTTTCATCAGTCATTCACATGGGAGGAAAAAAAATCTCACCTTAACCTCTGCATAGAGAATTCCACAACACGAAGAAACAGGAAAGGGAGGTCAAGAGCATGAAACATTTTATCTATAGCAAAAATGCCTAAGAGATATTTTTTTTTCTTTAAAGGTTGGCTTTCTCATGAAAAATGGCTCCCTGGGAGGAACAGTGTAGAAAGATAAGCAAAGGGGTCTTTAAGGATTTGTATTTATGTCCCCTTTGGGTACACTCTAAGAGAAAGTGTACCCTCTGTTTAGTAAAAGTTTAAACATGCCATTAGCATTGAGAACATGAGAAATAATCATAGTTCCATAGACTATCAGGGTTGAGAAGAAACCATAGCAGTCAGGTTGAAAAACTTTCTAATTTTACAGATGGGTAAACTGAGGCCCAGAGCAGTTGGGACTTGCTCAGTGTCTCACACATCATAAATAAGCCAGGGTAGATTTGAATCCATATCCTCTGAATCTCAGTCCCATGTTCTTTCCAGCCGGGATCCTCACTGTTTTCTTAATTTCTTCACCTATAAAACGAGAATAATAATACCTGTATTATTATACCTTGTACTGTACAGCTTTGTGAGAAAAGTCCTCTGGAAACCTAAAAAATGCCATTAAAAAATATGAGCTACCACTACTAGTGACTCACTAATGTATAACTTAGCAGCTTGGAGGAGTGGGAATGTGTTTCTTAGATAATTATCTATCACTTTGAAAAACAGAGAGCAGGACCTTGAGAGAATTCAACCAAAGCAGATTGGTTTTGATGGAAGAAAAGTTGTCCAGGAATTATTAGAAATTTAACCTTCTTTTCAGGCTCAGCTTCTCCCATCCCTCTCCCAGCCACCCACCCTGTTTGTTTTAGTTTTTACTTCTAAGATATAAGCAAGAAGGAAGGCACAAATACTTCCTCCCACTTCAGGGCCACACTTTCTCTTGGTCTCTGGAGAGAATGGATTCAGCACACTGAGCCAGGATGGGTCCTGGGTTCCTCAGTGCACTCATGCTGGGCTCTCTGCCAACCTCTTCTGCATGAAGTCTGCTTGAAGTCCATGAGAAGCTTATTCTCATGACCTTTTAAATTTTACAATCCTCTAGATCAGTTTCCTTCCCCTAAAACAGAAAAGGAAATCTTGAGACAAAGAACTGTCTTGGGCTCTCCTTACCCCAGATAGCATCATCCCTGCCCCGTGTGTGCCTCTGTAGAGTCACAAGCTCCACAGTAGCACTTATCTGGAGGTCTGCTGCATAGAACAGAAATTGCCCTGGCCTTGTGGAAGAAGTGCTCCACTACTACTCACATCTTCAGCTTGAGTGTTGTCACTCATGAGTTAATCCTGGAACATGTCACTTAGTCCCAACTTCCCACTTGTAAAATGGGGTTAAATCACCCCTGTCCCTAACTCGCAATAATTTTACAGAAAGCCAGTTCCTGGCCACCTGAGGCTCACTTTTCTGCCTTCTCTATTAGTTGTAAAATACCAGACAATGATTTTTTTATCCACATGCTACAAGGAGAATTGTCCTTTAATCTAGCCAGTGTTAGAAAACTCTATAATAATTGTCCATATTTTTCAATTAGAAGGCAAGCTAAAAAAGAAAGGGATCCAAATGGAGCTGGGCAGCCTGAAAGAACACTTTTTTTAAAAATTGGGCTTTGAAAAAATATGTTTAAAAAAACAGTACAAATGGAGAATGGATTTTTTTTCATCTAATTATTCATTCCTGTTTATATATTCTTTAATGATGTGTTTCCATGGTTACCATAGTTGCTAAATGCTGCTGCCTCTGGTTCCCTTTGCCTTGAAGCTATTTGAGGCACCATGCCAGGGGGTGAGGTAAAGCGTGGAATGCGACATGTTTCTGGGACATGTCTCCATTCCAAAGTTGAGGGTGACCCTGAAAGGCTTCGGGTCTATGATTCCATGCACTGGTCTGTGATTCAAAAAGTTTGGAGTATGTCATCAGTCTTACAGCAAACATCACACGTTCTCAAAAAAAATTGAATTGGCAAAGTCACGGAGGAGGGGCAGTTTTTGCCTTGGTCGTCTCCAGCCTCCCTATCCATCCCTCACTATTTTTCTTCTCCACAACAGGTCTGCCTTTGTCTTCTTCCTCACCCCCTAATAAAAGCTGCTTCTGGCTAAGACAGTCACATGCATCCTTGTGTTGTTTTGAGTCACTATATGAACACCTTTTCCAGGGGTAACTTAGATAATTCACATGATGGTCCCTCCTGGCTGGATCATTATCAGCATCCGTTTATTTCAATGATTCAGTCTAGAATACCAAGACACGTAAAAAAGTTCCTTCCCTCCAGGAGACTGCATTCTTCCCGGGTTCTTGCTAGCAGTAGAAAATACTTTTTATTGTCTAGAAAGAGAGATAATAATAGATAGAACCTGTGAATGAAATTTCAGGAAGCAGATAACTGGTGTAAGCTATCATTTTGGGGAAGATCATTCCACATCTTAGCAGCCTGGGACATTGAAAGAACCGATTGGATCTGAATGAAATACCGGTGTTGCTGCTTATTGCCTCCATGACCTTGGAGTGATTTTTCTTTTTTTTTTCTTTTATTTAGATTTTTTCCCACTATATATATGCACAAGTAATTTTTTTTATAATATTATCCCTTGTATTCATTTTTCCAAATTATCCCTCCTCCCTTCACTCCCTCCCCCCGATGACAGGTAATCCCATACATTTTACATGTGTTACAATATAACCTAGATACAATATATGTGTGTAAATACCATTTTCTTGTTGCACATTAAGTATTAGATTCCGAAGGTATAAGTAACCTGTGTAGATAGACAGTAGTGCTAACAATTTACATTCACTTCCCAGTGTTCCTTCTCTGGATGTAGTTATTTCTGTCCATCATTGATCAACTGGAAGTGAGTTGGATCTTCTTTATGTTGAAGATATCCACTTCCATCAGAATACATCCTCATACAGCATTGAAGTGTACAGAGATCTTCTGGTTCTATTCGTTTCACTCAGCATCAGGTGATGTAAGTCTCTTAGAGTGATTTTTCAAACCAAACCCTGCCTTGGCCAGCTGACCAGGTTATTCAACCCTTCTCTGCCTCAGTTTCCCCATCTATAAAATGGAGATACCTGTATATCAGGACTATTTTGAGGAACACATGAGATTAACATAAAGTGTTTTATAAACCTTGTAAAGCTATGTAAATGATAGCTATTCTTATGAGTTTCTTCATATGTAAAATGGAGAACTTGAGATTTTCTCTTAGTCCCCTTTTATCTCTGCAACTCTGATCCTTTGAAATCATCCTTAGTAGGTGACCACCCAAGGCATCAGCCTGGTTCACATTGGTGGGTCCATCAGGCCTAATAGACAATATCATAACAATGAGATTGTTTTCACTGAGTCTGCTTTTTCTTTTTTATTCTCTAAAGACCCCCATTACTTTTGCTCTTCACTATCCCTCCCTTCACAAAAAAGTAAATTTGACACTTCTTTTCATCTTTCACTTCTTCTTTCCCTAAAATCTTCTCAAAGAAGCAGTGTTTTATAATAATATTGGACATGACATCAGGAAGACCCGATTCAAATCACTAACTTCTTACCTCTTAAATCGCTGACTTGCATTGGTCAATGGAGTTCCTCATTGAGGAGATCACAGGACCACTCTCTCCCTTGCTAGGATTATATTTTATAAATGTGTATTCATTGCTAGGATAATTTCTAGAGAGCTTTCTTTCTGTACCTAGTACATTGCGTAGCAGACAGTAGGTTCTTAATAAATGCTTACTTGCTTAATTATGCTCTTTCTGTACATGGCTTTCTCTCCAAAATACCACTTCCCTCCTTACCACTAAACATTCTTCTGGAGTAGTAATAACAGGGTCAACAAGTTCACACCACTTGCAGTAATTGGGGTCTAGTTGTTCAGCACCCAGGTTGGCACTGCAGCTATTCTGAGTGGTTCTTTTATTTTTTTTTTTTTTGCTGAGACAATTGGGGTTAAGTGACTTGCCCAGGGTCACATAGCTAGAAAGTATTGAGATCACATTCAAACTCAAGTCCTCCTGAGTTCAGGGCTGATGCTCTATCCACTGGGCCATCTAGCTGCCACATTCTGAGAGGTTCTAATGAGACCTTCTGGGATGTGACATCACTTGGTCTTCCTATTGACATTTGAGAGTGTTTGTGATTGCTTCTTTGTTTCATGCTTACATTGGAAAAACAGAAATGTTATGAGCAAAACCAAATTTCGGGCTTTTATGGTCATCCTGTATATTGCACATAGATTTTTATGAGTTATTGATTTATGGGGCTGCAGAGAAATTGAGGTCTTTTTTATCAGAAGAGAGATGCAAAATAACTACTCTATGAAATTTAAGCCGTGTTCACCCAGGTATATAATAATCTTAAAGGCTCAGGCTTTTACTCTTTTTATTTATATGTGGCCAATCTCTTCATGATTAAGGCCTTGTAATTAAAAAAAGAAACACCCTTTTTCTTGGCCTTACAGGGGCTTATTTTCCTCACTTCTGGGTCTAATTTTTTTTAAATGCCAACTCTCCTTGTCATGCTGTTACCGCTGGTTGAATCATTTTTCAGTGGTATTTCTCCACTACCACACCAACCCTTCCAAATAATGAGACCTTGGCATTTCAAATGTCAGCCAGTAATAGGTGCCATGATTTAATTTTTCTCCAGCATCATAAAGCAAGTGTCAAGCTAACCTATTTTTAGCCAAGAAAACACAAACAGGCTTTAATATAGTGCAATCTAAACTAAAGGGTCAGTGGTCCCCCAGACCTTTAAAGTATAGGCAGAAATCACAAGTGATATGAAAAGCAGAAGTTCATTTATTCACTCCCTTGGAGAATCGGTCCTGACCTGGACTCAGACATATAAGAAAAATTCTACTAAAAGATGAGATGGTCCAGCTGAGCCTACTGGCAGAACCATTGCTGAAGAAGTGTCCTCTCAAGTCTAGTGCTCTTAATGGCAGAACAAAAGTCTAGAGGAGGTCAGAGGTTGTGGATCATCAGGAGCAGACCCCACCATGCTCATTATGATAGCTGACTTTGAGAATAAGCATCCCCAAATCAACCTCACGGCACCATTCCAGCCCCCTTTGAAAGTGTAAATACACCTGCCAAAGGTCTTATCTGTGAACTCTTAGGTCATCCTGGTGCTGACCAGGGTGCTGACCTGGCTGGCAGATAGGGCTAAGATTCTGATTCAGATATTTACTAGCTTAAGACTCTGGACATATTACTTAAACTGTCAGCCTCAGTTTTCTCATTTATAAAATGGGGCTGATAATTATAGCACCTTCTTCACAGGGTTGTTGTTAGGGTCAAAAGCGATAATATATGTAAAACATCAAACAGACTTTGAAACACTATGTAAAAGAGAACCACTATTGTTATTAATAAAAAACCTTAGCAGAGACTTGTTAAGGGCCAGCTGAGAAAATGAAGTTGGTCTAGCTGTACCAGACCTAAAATTATATTATAAAGCAGCAGTCATCAAAACCATTTGGTACTAGCTAAGAAATAGAGTAGTTGTTCAGTGGAATAGGTTAAGTTCACAAGACATAATAGTCAATGACTGTAGTAATCTAGTGTTTGATAAACCCAAAGATCCCACTTTTTTGGAGAAGAACCCACTATTTGACAAAAATTGCTGGGAAAATTGGAAATTAGTGTGGCAGAAACTACACAATTAGTGTGGTATTGACACACACCTAACACCCTATAACATGATAAGGTCGAAATAGGTTCATGAGTTAAACATAGTGATACTATAAGCAAATTAGAAGAACAAAGAATAGTACACTTCTTAGATCTGTAAAGAAGGAAGGAATTTGTGGCCAAAGAAGAACTAGAGATCATTATGAAAGGCAAAATGGATCATTTTGATTATATTAAGTTAAATTTTGTGCAAACAAAATCAATGCAGACAAGATTAGAAAGGAAGTTATAAATGGGGTGGGAGAAGAAATTACATTCAAAGGTTCTGATAAAGGCCTCATTTCTAAAATATACAGAGAATTGACTCAAATTTGTAAGAATTCAAGCCATTATTCAATTGTTAGAGGATGTGAGCAGATAATTTTCATGTGAAAAAATTGAAACCATTTATAACCAAATGAAAAGGTGCTGAGATATTCCTACACAACCCTCAGATTAGTTAAAATGACAGGAAAAGAAAATGACAAATATTGAAGGGGACGTGAGAAAACTGGGACACTAATACATTGTTGGTGGAGTTGTGAACTGTTCAACCATTCTGGAGAACAATTTGGAACTATGCCCAAAGGGCATACCCTTTGATCCAGCATTGCTGCTATTGGGCTTATATCCCAAAGAGATCATAATGGAGAGGAAGAACCTACACACGCAAAAATATTTATGGCAGTCCTTTTTGTAGTGTCAAGAAACTGGAAACTGAGTGGAATCCCATCAGATGGAGAATAGCTGAAGAAGTTAATGGTTTATGAATGTTATGAATCTTCTGTAAGAAAGTATCAACAAGATGATTTTAGAAAGACCTGGAGAGACTTACATGAACTGATGCTGAGTGAATTGAGTAGAACCAAGAGAATATTTTACACATCAACAGCAAGTTTATACAATGATCAATTCTGATAGAGTTGGATCTCTTCAACAATGAGATGATTCGGGCCAATTCCAATAGTCTTATGATGGGAGAGTCATCTATACTCACAGAGAGGATTGTGAGAACTGAGTGTGGATCACAGCATAGTATTTTCACCTTTTTGTTGCCTTTTTGTTTTTTGCTGAGGCAATTGGGGTCAAGTGATTTGTCCAGAGTCACACAGCTAAAAAGTGTTAAATATCTGAGGTCACATTTGATCTCGGGTCCTCCTGAATTCAGGGCTGGTGCTCTATCCACTGTGCTACCTAGCTACCCCTTGCATTTTGTTTTCTTTCCCATTTTTCCCTTTTTGATCTGATTTTTCTTGTGCAGCATATTTGTGGAAATATGTATAAAAAGAATTGCACATGTTTAACATACATTGCATTACTTGCCATCTAGGGGAGGAAGTAAGGGGAAGGAAGGAAAAAAATTGGAACACAAGGTTTTGTAAGGGTGAATCTTGAAAATTATCTATGCATATGTTTTGAAAATAAGCTTTAATAAAAAAAAATTAAAGAGAGCTAGCTGAGAACAAAAATGAAATGCAGGATAGGTATGGATGGTTATGAAGGTGGAATAATGAAGAGTGAATAGCCCCCCCAAAAAGTCTAGCTCACAAGTATGTCCCTATCTGTGCTCTTTAGGGGCAGATTTAATGTAAAATGGACCAAGGGTCTGAATTACCATCTAACGATATAAAAGGGAAATGCCCATTCATTTCAATCCAGGGCAATGAAAATTAATTGGGGGAGAGAGAAGAAAGATCTTTTTGTACCTGCTCTATTAAAGGTACTATACTGAGGAGGCGAGGCAATATAAATCCTGTCCAATTTCACAAGTATTTGTTAAGCATCTACTCCATACCAAGTGAGAGGAAGTGCACCATAATAAATAAAAAGACTGCCTTGGGGAAGGGTTACCTCTGAAGCACATGGATCTGTTGGACAATCCACTTAATTTTTCATTGTTTCAGGTAACTCTATAAATCTACAAATTATAAAACAATTGTCTCCCTGCATTGGTGGAGCAAATTCCCTGCCTCAGATCACATATATATCAAGGACAAAAATTAAAGTTGTTTTGTCCTCAAAAAGCTTACATTCAATTGGGGGAAAACATGTGAATAAATAAATATATAAAATGCTATTTCAGGAAGTAGAGCTGGTTTAGGATGCTCACAGTAGGGAGATTGGGGTTCTTGAAAGGCACCTGAATGAAGCCTTCCATGCAGCTAGAAATTCCAAAAGGCAGATGAATAAGGTATGGGCCCTGCTTTTAAGAAGCTAGAGTCAAGTATGGATGGGGGAAGATGTGGATTCAAAGAAATATCAAAATAAAGAGGCAATGGAATGATCTAAATTGTTCTTTGAGTTCAACAGTAGAGAAGACCTATAGTAGAGCACAGAGCTGGGTTTTGAAAAAATATATAGAATAGGGCAAAGAAGCCCTACTTCAGAATCAGATGATTTGGGCTTTTAGCACTTAGTATCTGAGTGAACAGGGATAAGATGTTTAACTGCCCCAGGTCTCACCTTCTTCATCTATAAAATGAGAACATAGAGTAAATTGAGTATATCAGGGGTTCTTAATTATAAGTTCATGAACTTGTTGTTTTAATATATTGTGAAAACTTTATTTCAATATAACTGGTTTTCTTGGTGATTCTATGCAATATATTTTATATATTTCTTTTACATATTTAAGAACATTCTGAGAAAGGGTCACCAGTCTACCAAAGGGCATGACTAAAAACCCATTGCTTCACTGGACACAAAAAAGCTTAGAACAAGATGATGGCTTCTGAGGTTTCTTCCAGTTAGAACTCCACATTGAAATGACCTGAATTCAAATTCTGTCCCAACACCTCTCTGGGCCTCTCTTTTCATCTGTGAAATAATTAAACTAGATCACCTCTACCCTTTCCACTCCTCTATCTACAATCTTAAAATTATAAAGATGAAATGATTTCTGCCCTCAAAGAGTTTGCATTCCTTTAGGGTGGGTGAGGGTGCTTAGGGAAGAGGAACGTAAGTAGATCAATAAAATACAAAATAATAGCAGCTACATTTTACAGAGTACTTTGAGATTTGCCACTCACTTTATGCCATTAGTGGGGTCATAGATTTAAAGCTGATGGGGACTTCAGAGTTTGTTTCACAAGTAAAGAAACTGAAGCCCAAAGTAGGAAGATGACTTACCAATAGTTACAATGGGATTCAAATCCATGTCCTTCACCTCCAGATTTTAGTGTTTCCCTTTGTAGCATTGACAAAAACCTTGTGAACTGACACAGTCGGGACATTTTTATCCCCATCGGTGCTAAAACTAAGAGGTTAAACAGCTTGCCCATGCCCATACAGCAATGTATCAGCGATGGGAATCTGCCCTGGCTCCAGTCTCAGCATACTTTTTATCACACTACAGTGATTGGGGGCAGAATTGACTCATCAAATGGAATCACATTAGTTTTAAAGGAGATAAAGAGAAGAGACATCCCAATCTTCTTTCCCTCTCCCTCAAAAAATTATTAAGGAACCTACTATGCACTGTACTAAGGGCTTTACAAATGTTATCTCTCTTTATTTATTTCCCCCTATCATTGAAAAGGGGAATCTTGAAGAGGGATGCTTTTAGATGGAGAGAGGGACTTGAGGGATTGGGGAAGACTCAGTGAGCAAGGCTTAAAATAAATAGAAGGGCATTCTACTATGTTTGTACTCCATGTATCCATGGCAGAAGGCCAGGGTGTTTTGCAGCCATAAAGGAGCACCACTCTGAAGCAGGGACAGCTGATCCAATACATTTCACCAGCCCTTAGCCTGTCTGTTCTAATACTTGTGTTGACTACACACTTTCTGGTGACTTGGGTCTATAGCCACTTAGGACTCTAAAGAATTAGTGAACCCAAGCCCTGTATTCAGAATGAAATACAGCATGATTAAAGAGGATCCCAAACTATGTTGACATTTGCCATTGAACACACAGGCCAAGACTCATTAGGAATGGCTGACACCCACCCTTCAGTTGAGTTCATGAAGTAATTACAGAGAAAGTGACTGTCTTTTCTTTGCTGCTTTTCCAAGCATTATTCAAAGGGAGCCAAGAAAAAGCTCCATTCCATCTTGAAAGATTTGGAGGCTGCTGAAACCCAGAATTGTAAACTTGTCACTCCAATATCTGCTGAAAACTCCATCCTGGAGAAAACTTTTAGTAATTAAAAAAAGATCAGTGAATTGAGAATAAGACTAAAAATACTAAAAAAAAAAAAAAATGATAGCTAAACAACTTGGCTATGATCATATAGGCAAAATTAGCAAGACCAAAATATGAATCTAAGTCATTTGAATCCCAATGTAGAATACTTTCCCGATAATCTCTTATCAGATCCTCCAAAGGTGTCATCAAATTATAATTCCTAAGGTACTGTCTCACCCTGATGTACACTGGAATATCCAAATTAAATATCCAGTTAAACACTCAAATTGGGACTCTATAATAAGAAAAGAGATTATTAACAAAATTGAAAACAAAAATAATTGAACTCACAAGTAAATTGAGATTTTAAAAAAATAAATTACTGGCTATTCTGACTAAAAGAAAAAGAAAATCAAATTACCATTATGAAAAAATGAAAAAAAAATAATCCATAACTAATGAAGAAAAAATAAAGTATATTAGAAACCATTCTGCACATATGTATACCAACAAAACTAACAAATTAAATAAAATAAATGAATATTTTTAAATATCCAAATTAATTAATAGAATAATACAGAAGTTAACCCAATTCCAGAGAAAGAAATGGCGATCAAGCCAAAGAAAAAAATCTGAGATGAGATCAATGCATGAGTGAATTCTATCAAATACTCCAAGAATAGATCATTCCAGTACTATATAAAATGCGGGGGAAAAATCACAAAAGAAAAGTTTCAAATTCCTTCCATGGTGTAAATGTAGTTACATAAACCAAGGAAAAACAAAACAATAAAAGAAAGTTGTAGCATAGTGTTGCTAATGAATACTGATGCAAATTATTCATTAACTAGTACCAGAGAGACTAAAACAGCATGTCACAAAGATTTTACACTAAGACCTGCTTGGATTTATACTAGGAATATACTTGTTTAGTTTAATATTAGGAATATTATAGTTATAGACATAAATAAAACCATATTATATCAATAGATTTTTTAAAAGTTTTTGAGAAAATACATCAATTTTTGTTTAAAAAAAAAAACATGAGAAAACATTTTAATTGGTGGCCTTTTCCTGAAATGATAAATACTATATATATCTAAAAAAATCAAGACCTGCCATTAAATTGTACTGTATTATACATATGCTATTCAATAATACATATCCATATACTATTATAAAAAATAAGCTAGAATTCTTTCCAATTAGATCTGGCATGAAATATGTATACTGTCAACATTTCTGTGTGACATAGTAGTAGATGTGCAAGCTATTTTGCGATAAGACAAGAAAAATAAACTGAAGAATGAACACAACCAAAGAAGAAATAAAATTATCACTTTTGAAAATTATATGATAGTGTACTTATGGAACCCTAAAGAGTCAACTATGAAAATTAATAACTTCAACAGACTTGCAGGATATAAAATAAATTCACACAAATCATCAGCATTTCTATACCAGTAGAACAGCAGGAAGAGATAAAAAAAACAAATCCCATCTAAAATGACTATAGAATGTATAAAATATTTGAGATTTATCTACTATTCACAAGAACTAGATAAATACAATTACAAAGCACAGTTTGTAATAAAGACAGACCCAAATAATTGGGTAAATATTAATTGCTCAAGAATAGAACAAGTCAATATAATAAAAATGACAATCTAAATTAATTTACTCATTCAAAACCATGCTAAGATTTCAATGACCAAGGATTGATTCTAAGAGCTAGGGGAAAAAATAGTAACAAAATTTAAAAGCAAAATAAAAAGGTCAAAAATCTCCAAGGGACATAATAAAAAGAAATGGGGAAGAGAGTAATCCTAGCAGTATGCAATCTCAAGTTATACTACAAAGCAGTAATTCTCAAAACAATTTGAAACTGGTTAAATAGATTTACCTTTCATGATCCATAGGATTAATGATGAAACTCCAGACAGAAGGGGCACAGAAATAGATAAATAAATAGAAAGAGAGAGAGGGGGAGAGAGAGAGAGAGAGAGAGAGAGAGAGAGAGAGAGAGAGAGAGAGAGAGAGAGAGAGAGAGAGAAGAAAGTAGATAGATAAATAAATGATGGATGGATATATAGAAGATAGATAGATAGATAGATAGATAGATAGATAGATAGATAGATAGATAGATAGATAGATAGATAGATAGATGGAAAGAAAGAAAGATTAGCTACATGGATGGATGGATGGATGGATGGATGGATGGATGGATGGACAGATAAGTAAAATACATAGATGGATGGATAGATGATTGGGTGGATAGATGAGTAATTAGAGAGAGAGAGATGGATAGAAAGGCAGATTACAGAAATAAAAGAGATGGAAATAGATTTGTATTTGTATTTGTTCTAGCTACTTGACACTGCATACTTGTTTAAAATAACTTTATTTTATTTTCTCTTTTGTTTTAATGGGGTAGAAAATGGGAGAAAAAAGTAAATTTCTGTCATTTTTTTTAAAAGTTACACAAGTATCTTGTGAACTTTGAAAGCAAGTTGGGTGTTGGGTTGAATTATTCTTATCTGTGAGGTAATGAAAACAGACCTCGGTTTTCTCTGCCTGTCCCTTGGTAGGGGAAAGCGTACTTAGATATATGGGAAGCAAGGGGTATAAGGGACAGCTAGGTGGTGCCATGATGCACAAGTGTGAAAGGAGCCTGAAGATTCAGCTTCCTGAGTTTAAATCCAGTCTCACATACTCACTAGCTGTGCAATTCTAAACCAGTCATTTCACTCTTCTGTAAAATCATAGGGTTGGACCAGATAGCATTTGATCTGACCATGTACTATAGAGAAGAGTGATAGCAGATGGCAAAAGAGATAGTTAGTTGATAGGGCCCTGGGTGTGGAGTTTAAAAGACCTGAATTCAAATCCTACCACATATAGTTACTAGCTATGGGATTCTGGCAAGTCACTTAATCTCATATGGCTTTCCTGTAAAAATAGGGGGCTTGGAAACTCAGTGACTTTTAAGGTCTCTTCCAGCTCTCAGTCTATGATCTTATGAACATCGGTTCTCAGGACCCCTCCTTGTATGTAATCCCTTTTTTGACACAGCTGTGTCAGAACCTCACTCTCAGAGGCCCAGCTAACTCCTTGAGCTGATAAGTGGCAGAATTGGGTGTCAATCTGTGCTAGTAGATAGCAGTCTCTTTACTTGGAAATTCCCTCTACAACAAAAGGACTTAAGTCCCAAGCCACCTTGGAGGCCCATTCCTGGACTTCTGGACTTCACATGTGCCCCCTCACCCTCTTGTCAAATTCAGTTTATCTTGCTGTTATTCTCAAAAAGAACACAGTGCACATCTTGCCCAGGTCCCAAGTGAGACTTAGGCAAGTAAGATTACAAAGCACTTGGTGCAAACAAGGAAAACTAGGAGACACAAGAGAGAGAGCTAGAGAGGAGCTCAGTGCAGGAAGCCGTAGTATTCTCCTTGATAAAAAGGATGTGTTCAGACATCTTTTGGCCCTTTCCAGAAAAATAAAATAAAAATAACATCAGATGATTACAACTGCCCAAAGACATTTGTAACTTTCACATCATTGGGCAGACAGACTTAATGGCAAAACTGCCAGATATTCCCTTACGTTAGAAAAACGCCAGACATGGAGTGCAGGCTATTCAGCAGGATGCCTGTATTTCTGGAAGGAAACATTTCAACATAAAAACAATAATGGGCAAGAGAAGGGCTAACAGTTGCCTCATACATCTGTTACTCTGACATACTGTTACATTAACAGAAATCATCAATAAAGAATCACACCAGCTATTGTGGAAAGGAGAAAGAGCCAGAGAAACAAGAATCAGAATCAGAAATCGAGACAGAGAGACAAACACACAAAGACAGAGACGGATAATCAGAGACAGAGACAAAGAGAGACTGGCAGACACAGGGGAAGGGGAGAGGGACAGACAGACACAGAATGAGAGACAAGAGCCAGAGAGAAACAGAAACAGACAGAGATGGAGACAAAACACGAGAAATAGAGACAGATAGAGATAGACAAACAGAAAGACATACAGAGAAGAGGAGAGAGAGAGAGAGAGAGAGAGAGAGAGAGAGAGAGAGAGAGAGAGAGAGAGAGAGGAGAGAGTATATACCATCTTCTGACAAAGCCCCCCAAAGGACTTTTGTCTTTGGGGTTAATTTGAGATGTCAAGATAATTACATCTTCCAAATTAACTAACTTGCAGGAGCTACAGTTAAAGAATATCATAGCAAAACTTGCATTTTTTTAATGTCTCCGATAATGAATTCCCTTAAACAGGTTTTTTCCCTACACTTGTTAAGTATAATACACAAATCTTAGACTTGACTCTATTAGATTATCAGAACATCAAAGGATATCCCAGTTCTTCATTTTCATTTCTTTATATTTTTCATGAAACCTTAACTTCAAATAGCAGTTAATACAATAATAATAATTAATAACAATAAATAGCACTTTAAGGTTTACAAAGTACTCTATAAAATACTATTTCATTTTACCTTAACAACAACTCTGGGAGGTGTATGCTATTATTATTATTACCATTTACAGATGAAGAAACTGAGGCAGAAAGATAAAATGATTTTTTCAGGTTCATAGAGAAACTTAATGTCTGAGGCTGTATTTGATTCAGGTCGCCCACCTTCAGCAGCTCAGTAGTACCATAGTAGATAAAGTTCCAAGCTTGGATTCAGAAAGACTTCCTGAGCTCAAATCTGACTTCAGATATTTGCTAGCTATGTCACTTCACCCTGTTTGCCTCAGTTTCCTCATATGTGCTGGAGAAGGAAATGACCAACCACTCTAGTATCTCTGCCCCCAAAAACAAAACAAACAAACAAAAAAAACTAAATGAGTTCATAAAGACATGACTGAACTCAAAACCAACTTCCTAACTGTAAGTTTTGGCCCTCTATTTACACCACCAGCTAGCTGCTTGAAAATATTAAGTACTTATATTTTATTAAGTATATATATCTTTATATATATATATATATATATATATATATATATATATATATATATATATATATATATATATATATATATATATATATGAGTATATGAGGGACCTTAGTTCCCTCATGTGTAAAATGAGGCAATTAGGCTCAATAATCTGAGTTTGTGTACCCCACCTCTAAAATTCCAAGTAGAACAATGGACTGCAGTGTGGTTTAAATTTAAGAATCAGAATCCCAGAGTTTAAAGTAGGAAAGTATGACTGAGAACATTCCATCCAAGAAGTATTGTTTCTACAGGAACATCAACATGTGATCACCCACAGAAGCCATTGTTTGAAGAACTCCATTATGAGGAAGCCCACTAGTCCCCACAGCAGTCTGTTCCTCTAAGATCCAAAAACTTGGCAGAAACTCAATGTATCTGAGTACGTGGGATGATCTCCCTTTGGACGTCATCTTCATTACCTACATAGCATAATGATTTTACAGCCAGAAGAAAATTTAAAGGTTCTATTATTATTACTATTTACAGATGAAGAAACTGAAGCAGAAAGATAAAATGATTTGTTTCAGATTCATACAGAAACAAAATGTCTGAGGCTGTATTTGACCCCTCATTTTATTTACTTTCTGGGAGAAATGCTTGTGCCTGTCTCCCTGAATTATTTTGAGGATAAAGTGAATTAATATTTATAAAGCCCTTCAAAAACCTTAAATCACTATATAAATGTGAGTGATTGTTATTATTATTGATGATGAAAAGCATTCAACCAAAAATATTCCATACTTATAAAGCACCTGCTGAATGCACAATGCCATGGTAGGTGCTGCCAGGGAAACAAATCTCCTAGCTTCGAGGAGCAGGCTAGTAGGAAGACATGACATGTAAAAAGCTCAAAAATTCCCAATAAAGGGATCTTCAGGCTAATTCACACACACACACACACACACACACACACACACACACACACGTGTGTGTGTGTGTGTGTGTGTGTGTCTATATATATACTCTGGGATTCTGATTCTTAAATTTAAATATATATATATACATATATACATATATACATATATATATATATATGAGTTGAGAAGAGAAAAGACAAAACATGACAGATAACACATAAGAGAATAAAACTAAAAAAATTCTGGGGGTCATGTGAAGTCTGATCCACCATCCTCTCTCTGAACTCAATGCCTTTGGTCCCTTCATTTGTTCTCTCTCTCTCTGGGTCATTTCAAGTTCAATGACCATTCTCATTTACCCTGCTCATCCCTCCCTCTCTTCTCTGACCAGTGGTTCATCAGGGGCCCAGCCACACTGAAGCATTTGCCCCATTGAGAATGCTTACATATCCCCAATTACTTAGATTTTTAATTCCTACTAACTAGTTCTGAGGTTCCATTGGTATTGAATTCCTATTAATGATTTAATGACTATCAGATAGTCAAAACCAGATCTGGGCATGGGCAGAACTGGAAGCTACTCTTGAAATGAGGTTTGAGGAGTAGTAAAA
This sequence comes from Sminthopsis crassicaudata, assembly GCF_048593235.1. Taxonomy (NCBI): domain Eukaryota; kingdom Metazoa; phylum Chordata; class Mammalia; order Dasyuromorphia; family Dasyuridae; genus Sminthopsis; species Sminthopsis crassicaudata. Next base: position 30,403,136 of record NC_133619.1, on the reverse strand, counting down.
GATTGCCCTACAAGCCTACCATGCTGCTTAAAATACCCACCATTAGAATCTTTCCTTTGATCTAAGACATTATGGTTTTAAAAGGCCCCCATTAAAATTAAACCACACTATCTGCATGAAGTAATGCCTTTCTCTGCAGTAGGCAAGAAACTAATGGAACTTTCCCACAATCAGACAATTTCCAGGCATTTCCAAAGCTTGCCTATTGCCTCCTGTATTCTCTTCCCCCTATCACTCCAAAACCCTGGTAGAATGTAAGCTCCTTGAGGGCAGACACAGTGTCACTTTTATATGAGCATCCTCAGATCTTAGCACAGTAAGTACTTCATAAATTGTTTTTCATTCAAGCTACGAATATAATAAATTCAACAGATGGACAAGCATGTGAAAGCAGAGCAAATAAGACCCAAGAACATAGTTTAGATTGATTGTGAAGAGAAGATTTGGGGAGGAGAAAAGGGAAAGATCAAGAATATGGACAATGCCCTGGAACGATAAGCCATCCAGGGATTCACTGAAAAGATGGGGACATGGAGAAAAGGGAGGGACACACAGAAAGTAACCTGTGTTTCGCAGAAGATGATGTTGGATACCAGTGCCCAACTTTGCTTATTTAGTTTTGCATAGAGATGACCTCGCTAGGAACTAGTGTAAGCTTTCATTCCAAGTCAGAAACTTCAATTTCCTTCCCCTTTGGAAACTTCATTGATTGCTTAAAAGTATCGATTATATAAAAATAAACTGGAAGAGTAGCTTCCAGTTCTACCCATGCCCAGATAAACAAAAAGTCCAGAGCCTGGACTTCAACCATTGTTTATCCAGCTTCATGGCCTTAGATAAATCCTTAAAAAATAGCTTTAACATGTACTGGATTGATGATGTTGGGCAAAAAATATAGCCTCTCTGATCCTCATTTATAAAATTAGGGGGATAAACAACTTAGTGGTATAATGTACCTTTGAGCTTTAAATCTACGGTTTTGTGACTAAATGACTTCTGAGAAATTGGTAAGCTTTGAACCCTTGGGCCTTAGGAATGTAGTAGGACTCCCCTGTCTGTTGGTAAAATTCTAAGATTTTGTGAATGTCTATGAAATATTTAAAACTCTCTTAATCTACACTACATATATTTAGAAAATGTGCTCACTGGTTTGGGGTTGCATTGGATTTTGTTTAGTTAGCAGTAGAAGCAGCAATAGTAGCAGCAGTAATCATGTTATAGTGGTGGAAGTTATAGTGGTGGAAGCAGTAGCAACAATAGTAGATGAAGCAGCAGCAGTAATAGTAGTAACAGCAGTAATTGTAGTAGCAGCATCAATGGTAATAGCAGCAGTAGCAGTAACAGTAATAGTAACAGTAGCAATAGTGGCAGCATCGATAGTAATTGTAGTATTGCAACAGTGATTGTAGTAGCAGCATTAGTGGTAGTTGTAGCAGCAGCAGCAGTAATAATAATAGTAGCAATGGTAGTAGTAATAATAATTGTAGCGATAGTAGCAGCAGCAATAGTTATTGTGATATTTCAGTAGCAGTAGTAATAATAGTAGCTGTAAGAATAGTAACAGCAGCAGCAATAGTAATTGTACTAGCAGCAGCAGCAGTGATTATAGTAGTAGTATCAGTGGTAGTAACAGCAACAGTAGCAGTAATAGTAGCAGTAGCAATAGTAGTAGTAATAATAATAGTAGCAATAGTATTAGCAGTAGCAACAGCAGCAGCAGCAGTAGCAGTAACAGTAGCAGTAGCAGTTTTAGGAGTAGTATTGATTGCCAGATGTTTAAAGTGCTTCACCTAGACTCAGGAAGACTTGAGTTCAAATTCAACATCAGAAAGTAGTTATGTATGTCTGGACCAAATCACTCACTCAACCTCAGTTTCTTCATCTGTAAAAGAGGGATAATAATATCACCTACTGGTCACTGTGGGATCTTCATCACTTCAAGGACCTGACATTTTGTTCATGTGCATGTTGCCTTCCCTTATCCCTAATAGCCATAAATTGTAAGCCCCCTTCTACAATTTTAATAAATTACTTAGTTACTGTAGCCAATATTTCATTATTCTATGGTCACCTTCTACCACTCTAAACTTGTTAATATTTCTTCATAGATAATATTAACATACTTTCCTCCCCCTCAATAGTATTAGCAAGGATACAAGAAGAATCTTTTGACTACTTATGAAAATAAGCTGTTTTCAAGCATACTTGAACATTTTCAAAGTATTCATTTAATCTTTATTTGAGATCCAAATTGTAAAACATTCTTCTCTATCGTTATAGCAGGTGCTCTAAGGACCTCTCTACTGGGCAACAATATTGGCCTAGTTTGAGCCATCATATCCACTTGAAAACAATTAAATTTCATTTCTTTTATTTCAAGATTCAGGCTGGATCGTCTCTCCACAATTATTCTAAAGCAGAGAGTTTTTTTTTTCCTGTACTTCAGACAACCAAATCAACAACTGGGTTGGACTTCCACGGTCACTAGAGCATCCATCAAATAGTCTGTGGGTTAGCAAATCTATAACTTTTAAGGAGAAAGTGGAGCACTTGGGACAAAGGTGTCACTATAAAGAATGAACTCCTATTCATCTTTGCTGACTTGCCATCAGCTTCCTGATGCACTAGCTCCTCTTCTCAGACCCAGTTCAAGGAACTTGCCTTTGGACCTTGGGGAGCCTATATTTCTCAACTTCCTATACTTCTCCAATTATTAAATCCTAATTGTACTTAATCAACCTCATGGAAGTTCTAGAGTCAACCAATTCCTTTGCATGCACCTAAGCTCTATTTACCTATGCCATCCCATTGCTTCTGCTGGAAGATGTGGGTGCCCTTTCCTAGCATCCCAAGTTTTATTCTTAAAATTATAGAGTTGAAAGATCATCTGGCCCAACTCATACTCTACAACACACCCAGTAAGTAATCATCTCATCTCTACAAGAAGATCTCCCATTTTGGGGAACCACAACTCACATCATCCGATCCCGCTTTTTAGCATGGGATATTTTTTTTTTTTTTTTGCCAAATTTTTTTTTGCAACTTTTGCAAATTTTGCCAATTGGCAAAAATCAAGCCTAAAGCTTCCTCTCTACCACTTTTAACAATTGCTTTTAATTCTGCCTTTCTTTACCTGACAGCCCTTTAAATACTTGGTTGGCTATTACATCTTCTCCTCTCTTGGATAGACTTTCCTAGTCCTTCCAGCTGCTCACCAAATAGTTTATTCTCTAGTCCACAAGAGTGCATTTTTCTAATATTTATTTATTTACCAAGGAAGAGAGGATATGCAAATTCAGAAATAATGCAAAATTAAGGAATCCAAAATTGAATCAACAAATAAATTGGCCTGTTACCATACTGAGTGATGTCTAAGCTTTCTAATGGAACACTTCATGTCCCCACAGGCTCTAAGCAGCAGTTACAGTTGTCAAAAGAAGGGAGAACTCAACAGATTTCTTATTATCAAATCACAAAACATTACTTATCAACTTCCTCCATTTTGTAAACCTTGTCTTTTTCCAGCTGCTGCTCCCCATCTGGTCCTCTTCCTTTCTATATATATCCAAATTCAAGGGGAGTCTTTAATGGACAATAAATAAGAAGTAAATTGAACTAAAATTTATTCTATTTTTATTTCTGAGGATCCGTTATTGCCCCAAACCTTCAAAGACCTGCTTTTCTTGTCAGAAAAAATAAATATGAGTATATATATACTCTTTAGTTTCATTTTCACAGTATCAGGGTTTAGTTCCGTTTTTTTAAGCTTTCAAAAACCTAAGGCCAGACTTCAAGTCACAAGCTATTACTGTGACAAATGGAGTCTCCAACACCTTGATATCAAATCATATTTCGCCATGATTCTAATAAAACATCCCCATCATGAGCAACTTCACTAATAGTTTAGTAGGGGGGAAAAAATGACCCAGTGATCCCTAGCTGTGTGACCCTGGGCAAGTCACTTAACCCCAATTGTTTCAGAAAAAAAAAATGACCCAGTGATGGAGGAGATGATTATGCTAATGTCAGTGAGGAAACCCAGGAAGCAGAGGCTTAGACCACTGAGGTTGATTACCTCTCCAGAGAGGACATCCGTCTCTTCTACAAAAGTATATTACACTGATTTTATATTGGAGAAGCTCCAGAAATTAAAAGAAAAAAAAATTGCACCACATGGAAATTATATTAGTGAAAGAAGGCTTCCCTACTCAGTGTCCATGACACTGAACTGCCATAGTACAATCATAGACTTCAGGCTAGAAGGTCAAAAAGCTCTCGTTGAGCTGCTGAGGATCGAGAGGTTAAGGGCTTGAGTCAACGCCAAGCTAAGCATGATTGCCCCTTAGCCTCTCGGTCCTTATTAGCTCTAAGTCTTTGATTCTATGACTTGAGTTCAAATTCTACCTCTATCACTTGCTACTTATATGACTATCAGCAAGACTTATCACTTCATGGGGCTTATTTCCTCATCTGAAAAATGAGGAGGAGATAGGAGATGACCTATTGCTTCCCTTCCACTTCTCAATCTATAAGCCTATATGATACACATAAGCAAAACTTAAGTTTCATTTGAAGAATGAAAGAACCCTTACAATGAGGGAGTTCAGGGCTCTCCAAGAGCTAATTTAAAGTCACTCAGAAAGGTCATAGAGGGGCATCAGGCCTGAAGTCAGGAGGATCTGACTTCAAATCTGATCACTTCCTAGTTGTTAACCTGGACAAGTCACTTAACCCCAATTGCCTCAGAAGTGGAGGAAAAAGGTCATGGAGGCAACATTTGAAAGCTAAGCCCCATGAATCTCCAGAAAGAAATGGTACCATATTGTGTGACTGGCCTTCACTGTGTGCTAAGTATTTCTAATACTTTCTAATATAACACTTAACCAATGCCCCACAGACTCTGAGTAGATCTTACAGATGTCAAAAGAAGGGAGAACCCCACAGTAGATTTCTTTTTATCAAATCACAAAACAATATTTATAATCTTCCTCTATTTTTGTAAGCCTTGTCTTTTTCCAGCGACTGCTCCCTATCTGGTCCCCTTTCTCTATATATTCCAAACTCTAGCTAGGAGGCCCACCTCTGCCCTCTAACTAAAATTGGAGTAGTGGTGAGGCCCTGTGACTCAGCCTTCTCACCTTGGGCCCTATGTTGCCCAGTTTGGCTTCCTGAATTCCAGTCTTCAAAATCTCCCCAGCTTCTTAAACCAGGCCTTAGGTCCTATGTAGGCAGTTCTGGCTGGGATCCCCAGGCCTGGGCAAACCAATTTGCTTAACCATCCATATTTTCTTTCTCTTTATCTGGTTGATTTTTGCTTCTTTAAGTTTAGACAGCAGTGATTTAGAAGAAAGACCCCTTTACCAATAATGGATTTAATTTGCTGGGTCATTCAGGGTTTTTTTGTATGGCATTCATTAAGTGACTTGCCTTGGGTCACAAAACTAGTGTGTGAGATTGAATTTTAACTCAAGTCTTAGTGAATTTGATGTTCAATCCAATGGATCACCTATCTGCCCTCTCACCATTCATTCAGATCCACCCCAACATTTAAAATAACTTCCTGTTCACACTGTTAACTTACAGGAAAGCAAATATGTCTGGGGCCAGTTATCATCATGGAGAAATAGTAGGTTTTGTCTAACTTTCCAGAATAAAAATGGCTCTCTATTATCAAGGCTTTGTTTTTTTATTTTCACTGGAACTTATTTATGAACAAATTCACTTGTAATAACATTATTTGATGTTGGTTCTATTGCATGCCTTCTTCCTCACTTGAACATACAAATTGCTCTTTTTCTTTATTGATTATTGTCAGTCACAATTGTTGGATATGGAAATGAGATGGATTTTGGCAATGTCCTTTTACACCAGTTTCTATAATGAGAAATGACTGTAGACATTGCTGCTTTCTGGCCCACTTGGAGACTTTGAATCCAGGGAAAGGATACGAATTCCCTTTTTAAGATTCTGAGCCATCTTCTTTTCAATCTATCATCATATCGTAATAGCCTTACTGTAATGGTGAATGGCTCTGTAAGCATTGTGGAGATTATTACATAGGAAAAAACTCCTAAAGGGATTTCATTGGCATAGTATATGGAAAACTCCCAGTGGAAAAAGTCCATCCAAAGAAGTAGATTTACAACTATTCTCAAACTTAGTACCTTACAGAGTTGCTTGAGTATTGAAAGGTTTGGGATTAGAATTAGCTCTAAATGCAGGGGCAGGATTTAAACTCAGGCTTCCTAATTCCAAGGTCAACCTTCCATCTACTATACCATAATAATAAAATAATAACAATATCAGAGTGAAATGAGCAGGACCAAGAGATTATTAGATACTTCAATAACAATACTATATGATGATCAATTCTGATGGACGTGGCCCTCTTCAACAATGAGATGAACCAAATCAATTCCAATAGAGCAGAAATGAACTGAACCAGCTACACCCAGCAAAAGAACTCTGGGAGATGACTATGAACCACTACATAGAATTCCCAATCCCTCTATTTTTGTCTGCCTGCATTTTTTATTTCCTTCACAGGGTAATTGTACACTATTTCAAAGTCCAAGTCTTTTGTACAACAAAATAACTGTTTGGACATGTTTACATATATTGTATTTAATTTATACTTTACAGGGGTTCTCAAACTATGGCCTGTGGGCCAGATGCCGCCCCGCAGGATTATAGCAAATGGGCTGAGGGGAATAGACAGAGTGTGAGCTTTTGTTTTTACTATAGTCCAGCCCTCCAACAGTATGAGGGACAGTGAACTGGCCCCCTATTTTAAAAGTTTGAGGACCACTGCAAGTTTAACATATTTAACACGTATTGGTCAACCTGCCATCTAGAGGGGGGAAGGAGGAGAAAAATTGGAACAAAAGGCTTGGCAATTGTCAATGCTGTAAAATTACCCATGCATATATCTGGTAAATAAAAACTATAATTAAAATAAAAAAGTGATAATGGTTTAAAGCTTAGAAAGTACAAACATCATGCTTTAGAGATTCACAAAAATTTCACGAGGTAGAGGGTCCAAGTATCATTGCCACACCTGTATTAGAAATAAGAACATATCACAGCTGTTAAGTGTTAGAGGACAGGATTTAAACCAGGCTTTCTTGGTTCTAGCTTCAGAACAAAAACATTAACTTTGTTTCTTGTGAATTAAAAAGAAGAACAGAAGAAGAAAAGCAGTGTTTTCCCACAACTATACATGAGATAGTAATGTTAATCATCCCAAGTCATGGTCAAAATGTTTGCAACCAATCATCTGAATTCACATTTGAAGATCACTTCCCTAATTCCTGATTAGAGACAGCCTGAGTAGCAAATTTCAATGCTATACTTAAGAATTAGGGGAAAAAAAACTTGAGTAAAAAATGGTACCTTGGAAGATAAAGTAGAATACATTTTTTATTTGTACTGTAATCTGAATTCAGTTTAGAGAAAGTTGGCTTACATTTTTTTTTCTCCACTTAATTGGCTGTCTGAACATGAAACTATATTTTCCAAAACTAATTAGAATTTCTCCCTAATTAATATTCAAGACCCAAATATGTTATCTTTGCAATGTGATACATTTATTTTTTTAAGTCAACCATGAAAGTAATTATATTCTTGCCTCCTTAAAAGTAGGTATGTTTTTATTCATTCTGCACATGTCTCTGCTTCCCTTTCAGGCAATGATCGAAGAAGCCCTCACCAGAGCAGAATCCTTCTCGGTCATGTACACACCGTTTGCAACAAAAGTAAGGCCTGACAAAATCGAGAAAGTGAAGGAAGTTTTCACAAAAACGCACCCTGCATATGTGGAGTATATGTACACAGGTAACAACCAACATCCTTCTATTCACTTATGGTTATATTTAACTCAATTTTTATCATGATATTTAATTAAATATAGTTATAATTAAGTGTATAATGAGAATGAAGCTTCGTAGTTCATGATAAGATATTCTTTTAGATTTTGATTTCAGTATTGTCTGCCCTTCCAGTTTCTCTTTGGACCTTTTTCAATTATTATCTCTTGGTTTCTATTTTCACTTCGATCTCCACCTTTGCTGGTGTCCTCTGTGGCAAATACACAATCCTTCACAGGATCTATATGCAGAGACATGCCTGTCTTCTACCAAATAGGGTGCCAAGAAACCCCAGATAACCAAGAGGAGAGTGCCATTTCCTTATGCTTATGCTTATGGGAAAAGGCCCATGAAATCCTGAAAAGTGTATTCTTGCTTTGAAGTTACTATATCTGGATTTGACAGCTCAAAGACTTGCTGTCGTACCTCTGGGACTTTTGTTAAGGTGCATCCCCTCTCAGACATCTATCCACCGTATCACCTTGATGAAATGCTATTATCCTTGAAGCAACAGTAGTGAGTGAGTGTTGTCAACCAGCCAGTGCCCTAAGGTCACAGCTCTATAAGGATCGTTTGCTGGCATTTCCAAACACTGCCTTTTATCGAGCCCCTCATTTGGACAAAAAGACAGCTCATGTCAGACAGAAGAAAGGTTGGGGCCAGTCTATCAAGAAACCTTTCGGACCAAACTCTTGAACTATCAACTATTCTCTCAACAAGGTGCTTAAGGTTTACCAAATAAAACCGGCAGATGATAATGAATCATAAATCTCAGGGGACCTGCCGGAGAGTATTTGGCTGGGGAGAACAAGGGAGAGCAGAGCCCTTTGCCTTTGGGACAGTTGTCTCTCATATGGTTATCTTGAGCCCCAGTTGAGAATAAGTAAAAGGTCAGATAATCAGTTCAGATTTCTCGGTTGTACAAACAATTGTAAGTTTGGGCATTTTTATATTCCTTCCAGACCTCAGAGGATTAAAAGACAGGTTATGTGAGAAAGGCTTGGCACTTGGAAGTCCAAAAAGCTGAGTTCTAGCCCCACCTCTGACCCTGATTATCTATGTGTTCTTAGGCAAGTCACCCTCTGAGAGAACATAAGAACCCAGAGGGTAGAATGGATTCATTTTTGTCTTTGTGTCAACAGAACTTAATGCTTAATAAATGCTTGACATGTAACTACCAAACTTGACATCAAGGAGGTGATGTCATGACATGTGAGTGAATTGGATTAAAGCGAGGGATGCTGTGCAAAGTTACCAGCCTCACTTTCCCCTCCAGAACCATCTGGCCAGTGCCTGGATCAAATCAGGAGATGGTCTTGGAACTAGATGGAAAGCTCTCCAGACTTAGAGTCAAGAAGGGCTGAGTTCAAATTCAGTCTCGGGCACTTACTAGCTGAGTGATCTGCACAAGTAACTTCATCTCTGTTTGCCTCAGTTTCCTCATCTGTAATATGGAAATGATTATAGTAGCACTTACCTCCCAGGCTTGTTGTGAGGATCAAATGAGATAATATATGGACAGTATTTGGCACAGTGCCCGGCACATAGTAAGTGCTTTAAAAATGTTTGTTCCCCTATGATTGATTCATCTCTCTATACTCCACTTCCCATCATTTGCAAACTGAGGAAGATGGGATATGTCACCAGTTCAATTTTTGATCCTTTTTTTTGTCATTGATGCTTTTGCCACTCAGATGACCTTTGCTAGAAGAGGCCATCTGGTGGAGCAGGAGAAAGAACTCTGAACTAGAATTAGGAAGTCTCAGTTCAAATCTAGCTTAAACACTTAGAAGGTGATGACTGGACAAGTCTCTTGGCCTAAGTTTCCTTATCTGTAAAATGGTAACAATAACACCACCTTCCTCACAGGGTGGTTGTGAGGCTTAAAAAGCATTATTAAGAGCATCTAATACATCTTTGGTATACAGTAGGTACAACATAAATGCTTATTCTCTTCCTTCCCTTTACCTTAAATGTATAAAATAAAATACATTAGATTAGCCAGTAAGTCTTTGAATATTGATATATATAATAGATATATAATATATAATATTGAAATTCAATTAACAGTTTTTTAAATGAGTTCATGGACCCCAGTTAACTACCCCTAGAGTAGGAAATTCCTTAATGTCTCATCCAACTCTAATCTGAGCCATGATTTCAGTGGTGTGACTAATCTCTTCACCAATGCAGACCACAAGTCCCCCATGCCTTACTGAGCTAAGTGGCAAGTCACTGTGGCCAAAATATTGACGACCTTGTGTCTAGCATCATGGTGATGAGTCTCTCCCAACATAATTCTGTTTTCAGATGGAATACATAAGGGTTTTTTTTGTTTGTTTGTTTGGTTGGTTTTGCTGAGGCAATTGGGGTTAAGTGACTTGCCCAGGGTCACACAGCTAGGAACTATTAAGTGCCTGAGTCCACATTTGAACTCAAGTCCTCCTGACTTTAGGGCTGGTGCTCTATCCACATAATCCTTTGTGGGATCTATACATAAAAGTATTCTTGTTTTCTGTCAAAGCTTGGAAATCCTTTCTTTTTTCTATTCTGACTTTGTATATGAGCATTAGCAGAGCATAGAGGCAGCTGGCCTTTAGTCAGAAAAACCTGCGTTCAAGGCCTGCCTCTGGGTGCCCCTGTGATAGTTCACAACCTCTCTGTGCCCCCCAGAAACTCTCCACGACTAGTTATATTGCAGAACAGAGCCAAATGTGTTCGTCAATGCAGAGTTTCCTGATGGAAGCTCCCTTCACAAATGAAATCCAGTGTTCATGTCTTCTCTCCCTATAAAATGTAAGCTTTTATCACATTATCATCTTTTTATCTCCATGCCTAGCAATGGGCCTGGCACAAAGTAGGTGCCTAATAAATGCTTCTTTGACGATGAAGCCATAATATATTATAGAATTTTCATAGGATAATGGGATCATAGATGAAAGAGACCCTAGAAGCCTTCAAGTCGACATCTACCTCCTCCACTTTATGGATGAGAAAACAGAGGCACCAAGAGATTGTCTAAATAATATCCAATATTTACATAGTGCTTGATGTCCATTATCTTATTTGATCCTCATAAAGACTGTATGAGGTAGGTGCTATTATTATCCCCATTTTACAGATGAGGAAACTGAGGCTGGGAAAGGCTTAAATGGCTTTCCTGGAGCCACATAACTAGTATCAGTGGTAGAATTTGAGCCTGGTCCTGCTGATTCCAAATCTAGTGCCATATTCCATTGGCCTGTGATTTGCAAAGTTCCAGTTTTTTATTCTCTCAAACACCTTCAGAACACTAGAGATACACAAAAACAATCTCCCCCCATTGCACTCACACATGAATGCCTAAAGATGGCTATATCTGCATATGAGGTTACATGTATGCAGAGAGAAATAGAAAGAGAGAGACAGAGACAGAGACAGAGAGAGAGAGAGACAGAGAGACAGAGACAAAGACAGAGAGAGACAGAGAGGGGGGGGAGAGAGGAAGGGAGAAAGGGGGGGAGAGAGAGGAGGGGAGGGAGGGAGAAGAAAAAGGAGAGAGGGAGACACTAATACCTCCTGTTCTCCCAATGGAAAGCAGATGAGGGCTGGCAGATGCGTCAGCATCTTGGAAAAAAAATGTCCACACCCAGGTCACCTTCTTTAAACCCAGATAGTTCACCCCTCATTGATCACATGACTGAGAAAAATGCCCTTTTGGTAAGGGAGGAAACCAATAGTAATGGCAGGAAACTATGAAAAGGTACCCCTTGAAGAGCTCCTTCCCCTGAATAGCTTACTTTCACACTAGCCTTTCCCAAATGAATATTCACCAATTGCATCCATTTTTAACCATCTAAAAATGCATTTTATTAAATATACCTGCTAAACTTAAGGCTTCATTAAGACCGACAATTATCTTCTTTTCAAAGATTTTGCTTTGCAAATAATATATGTCAAATTGGGTAAGAAACACTTAGCTGCTATATAAATGCTGGTCATTATTATTCTTGTTATTGTAACACAATTTAAAATGCCAGTATTGGGTGCTGTTTACCATCTGGATTACCTTAGTTAAAATATTTATTATCAACAAGTCTTAATTTCCTTATCTGAAGATGAAAAGACTAGGCTGGATGACTTCTAAGGTCCCTTTCAGCCCTGGATCTACCTTCTTTTTGTCCATCCCTAATATCTTACAGGCCAACAGTGTTTATAAAATCTACTGTTTGTGTTCTGTAAAATTGTTTTTTTTTCCCTTTGAGGAAGGGTAGAAAGCATAGGACATGATTAGACCCATGGACGTCTGAATTCACATAAGAGCTCAATGTGTTATCACAGGGCTAAACTATATATTGCTTGGGGAGGGAAAGTATTCATTGTAAAGTAGAGCAGCTACTCATTTTTCTTGTTAAAAGAAAAACTCAGCTTGATTCATGCTGGGTAGTCTGTGTACATCAAATAAATAACAATTTCCTAGCACCAGAATTTCTTTCTTTTCATTTATAAAGTTTTGCCTGGGATTTTATTCATATATTCCAGCAAAAAAGAATGCAATTCTGCATATTTTTTCTACAGGCATGGCTGTATTTTAATAATAATAAAGTAATCTAATAAGCATATGCTGACTTTTCTTGATGGAAATATCAAGATTTATTTATGGAATAAGTAAACATTCAGTAATCCTTAGTAATGCTTAATAGAAAAAGTATGCTGGTTCAGATATCAATTACTTCAGCACTTAGGTGGATGAAATAATACTTTATCTCGTCAGTCCAATTTAATTCCCAAGAGTAAATATATAGTTCTACAGAATGAACATATTGTTTTTAAATAGACCTATAAAAGTTACTTTCCAGTTAAACAGATAGCTTTCAGTCATCATTTACCAGTAAAGATAATACATCTTTATGCTATCCAAATTACAAAATTAGTATTCTTCCTTCTATTTCTTCATTCTAAATGCCATCTGGAAAAGTATTAGGAATGCTTTATAGCTCAAACAAGAATTTTCGAGTTCACACTCTTTCCTCTATATAACCAGCCTCTGAAAGGGGACATAATATAGACAGTCTAGCAAATAGTATCCTTCCACATCATGAAATAAATGGATTTGCACAAAATTGTTGTAAAGTGAATTAGTATAATGCAACCCATATTTGTCCTATTTGAAGCCTTTATATAATATGTACCATTTATACAAAGGATGAGTTTCCAAAAGAAAAAAAAAATTCCCCAATAGAAGTACTTTGATAGACATATGATTTCATAAGTGTATTTTCTTTCCATGTTGCCTTAAAATCTTCTCATCCCATATATTCTTCAGCTGTGTTTTTTTTCATGAGTTATCCATAGATTATCTTCCCTAAGTGCCTAAATCTTCATCTTTTTCTTTTTCTCTCTTAAAAACATCAGCCCTCTGTCCATATTTAGCTGTCCATCTCTCTACGTAACTGACAATATTAATTCAATAATGTCCCCTATGGCTCATGATGGCTCAAATCATTGTTAGTGGTGTGCTACATCCTACATATGTCCACCATGTGGCTTACCAGAACCTTGGGGGTTGTTTGTAGTTTTTATTCTCCTAAGATCATGTTTTTTTTTCATGATTTGTAGCTAAATAGCATCAGAAAGAGGACATTATTGTTCAAGAAATAAACTGTCATTTTGCAAGCACATTTGAAGTCATCAAAAATACTGCCCAGTTTCTGAAATGAATAGCCTACTCACTTCGTTGTACCCAGTTCTGAGAACAGTACCTTATCCATCATCAATTCCTGTCGAATCAACTTATTAATAAACTTTGTGGGCTACTCAGCCAGCTGCATGTCCTAATGTGAGCAATGTGAGTTTTTCTTCTACTTTGTTTAAACATTATGGATTGAAAAAAGGACCCAGCAAGTATTTTTAAAATGACTGATATGGTCCAGACACTATGTTGAGCCCTTTATAAATATATCTCAACTAATTAGCCCAAAACTTTTTGTACTTGTAGCTACAAATTCAAGTTTATTAGCAAAATGTAACATTTGAAGAATACAAGTCGGATCAAACTTTTGGATATATTAGTTTCATTACACATATTGTTGATGACATATCAGACAATCCCTCTTCACCAACTTGCAAACATTTGATTGTGCTATTGTCCTGAATCTAATTCTATTTTTGTAGGTATTAACTATAGGAAACTAATAACCACAGATCATGTCACTAGCATTAGCCAAAAGGTAAGAATTAGCATTAGGTTATCACTAAGAAGCATCATAATTTCAAGCCAATCAGGTAATAAATATATATTAAGTCCCTTCTACATGCCAAGCACCCATCAAAAGCACTGGGAAGGGAAGGAAGGCAAAAGTCCTTGCTTTCAGGGAGTTGAGTCTAATGGCAAAGACAATAGGCAAGCAAATGTGTAGAAACAAGAATCCAGGAAAAATTGGAGTTGGAGGAAAGGAATTAGAATTAAGGGGAATAAGGAAAGAGGATTTTAGCTGAAACTTGAAGGAAAGCAGGAGAAAAAAAAAAAAAAGGATTCCAGGCGTGTGGTTTTGCCAAGGAAAATGTCCAGAGTTAAGAGTTAAGAATGTCTGGTTCTAATAATAACAAGAAGGCCAGGGTCAAAAGAAGTCTGGAAAGGTAGGAAGGGGTCTTTAATGGAGGGCGTTAAAAGACCGACAAAGTCTTAACCCCTTCTTGCCAATGAAATTTTGTTAATCAACTACACTAAAGGCATGGGAAACCATTAAGGTTTATGAAGCCCATAAGGATTTCAAGTGAAATTTAATTGAATTAAATAAATTAATTCAATAAATAAGTTATGTTCATTAAACTATATAAATAAATAATTGCGAAGAAATAGATTATGTAGATAAATAAATAAATAGTTTTATTGAATTCATTTATTAAATAAGTTTATTGGATAAATTTAATTAAACTACCTATATGTATTAGCCACATGAGTTATTTGCCCAACCAGTTTTCTTGCAAAGATTGAGAGAGAGAACTAAATTCACATAGGCTAAGTCTTACCTCTACAGGATTCATAGAATCTAGATCTAGAGGTAAAAAGGACCCAAAAGTCCATTCCATCATTTAAACCCAAAGATTAAGTAACGTTCCTACAGGTCACATGAAAAATAAGGTCAGAGGCAAGATTTGAACTCAAGACTTCTAACTTTAGAGGCAGGGCTCTTCCCAGTGTACATGCTATGAGACAAATGCTTTAGAACCACAAAAGTCAATATGTTACATTGAACATAACTTTCCTTACAGAAATCATATGTGTTCTGATGGGAATATATCTCTGAAATTATAATGGAAATCAAGGAGATTTTTTTTTATTTGTTTTGTTCTCTAGCTATTCTCTTTACATATTTCCTTCAAGAACACCTTGAATTGTGGGATTCAAAGACAAGCAACCTGTTCTTTTAAAGTGAAAAGAGAGTTTTTCTTTATTGGAACAGGAATGATAACCAAAACATGGGAAAGTTGTTTGTTTTTTACTGATGTGAACTTGGGGAGAACTTCCAAGAAAAGGGGAATAGCAATTTTAAAAGAAGACCAGATAAAACCCAGAAAGGGGCAGGAGAAGGACAAAGTATTAGCATTAAAAGGAGTGAGGTGCAAGCCAAGCAGAAGAGAAAAATAAAAGAGAAAGCCTGCACAGTCCCATCTCACCCCCACCCCCAAACAATGGGGACCCTTAGAAGACAAGCTTTACACTATAGCAAAATGTCAAACCATTTGGTTATGGACAAAGGCGAGGAAATATTATTGCCTCAAGAAAATAAAGGCTCTCAAACCTACAGAACAGAGGCTATTTCAAAGATAATCATAGCTGAGTCTGTATCCCAAAGAGATAATATATGGGATATGAATGTTATGGAATATTATTATTCTATAAGAAATGATCAGCAAGATGATTTCAGAAAGGTCTGTACTGATGCTAAGTGAAGTAAGTGGAATGAGGAGAACATTGTACACAGCAACAAGAAGATTATGTGGTAATTCTGATGGACAACTAGATGATTCAGGCCAATTCCAGTAGATTTGTAATGGAGAGAGCCATCTGAATCCAGAAAAAAGACTATTGGGACTGAATGTGGATCAAAGCATAGTGGGTTTTGTTTGTTTGTTTTGTTGAGCAATTGTGGTTAAGTGACTTGTCCAGGGTCATATAGCTAGGAAGTATTAAGCCTCTGAGGTCATATTTGAACTCAGGTCCTCATGACTTCAGGGCTGGTGCTCTATCCATTGTGCCACCTAGCTGCTCCCAAGCATAGTGTTTTTATTTTTTGTTGTTGTTTGTCTGCTTGCTTTTTTTTCTTCTCTTTTTTTTCCTTTTGATCTGATTTTTCTTGCACAGCATGAAAAATATAGAAATATATTTGGAAGAATTGTACATGTTTTACCTATATCAGATTGATTTTATCTAGGGAAGGCGGAAGGAGGAAGGGAAGGAGAAAATTTTGGCAAGGTTTCACAAAGGTTAATGTTAAAAGCTAACCTTGCATGTATTTGGAAAAATAAAAAGCTATTATAAAAAAAAATTAACTGTAGGAAATGTTTCCTTTTCCTCTTTTTGAATAATTCACTATGATAGTTTATTCCAAAGATCCTAAGAATTTGGAAATACTACAATGCACCCCTCTGTGTTTTAAATTCCTCATCCAATGACTCCATATTACTTCACTGATATTTAAAAGCAGAGAGCTCTATCCTGGATCCAAAGATTGGTTCTTTCATATCCTTGCTGTATGACCTTAGGCAAGTGATATTATCTTTCTGAGCCCATTTTCTAAGCTATAAAATGGGAGTTAGTGGACTAGAAGATCATCAAGATACCTTCCTGCTCTCCATCCATGGTACTCAGGTCTTTTGATTCATACCACATGCATAAGAATTATATTGAAAAAAGAAGACATCATAGATTCTGACTCTACTACTCTTACACATATGATGGTGATTCTTATGTCTTCTCAGGACTTCAGTTTCCTCATCTTATAAATTATACATTTGGACTAAATAATAGCCACTTCTAGCACAGAGTTCTAGGTCTGGAATCAGAAAAATCTAAGCTCTTATGGTTGACTCAGACACTCAAAATTCTGTAAGCCTGGACATGTTATTTAACATCCATCTGCCTCAATTTCCTCACTTATAGAAATGGAGATTCTAATAGCACCTGCTTCTCAGGATCATTACAAGAATAAAATGAGATTTTTGCATTTACAAAAGCATTTTGCCAACCTTAAAAGAGTATAAAAATGCTGTCTGTTTTTATCATTAAATACTATGATCACATCAACTAAGTCCTATACTTTAATTTGTTTTCCTACTTTCACCTTGAACTAAAAGAATGCGGTTGAGAAGGTCATAAATCTAGAACTGAAAAAAGACTATCAGTTCCAATCCCCTCATTTTACAGATAAGCAATTGACATTCAAAGGCATTAAGTGGCTTGTCCAATGTCACACAACTTGTAAGGGTCTGAAATGCAATTTGAACTCAGGCCTTCTTGACACCAAGTGCAGAAGACTACCATCTGTTTGCCAAAGAGCTAGATCCCACTAAAAGTATAATGAGATAATTATGCAATCGTATATCTTTGATTTATACCAATAACCAGTAATGCTTCTTAAAAAGTGATCATTCATAATCTGAGATAATAGAAGTAAAATTTAGTCTAGACAATAGTCATTGAGTCATATGGGACATCAAAAATATAACCTCATTAGTTCCATGTTCTAATCAGCTTAATTTAACAGCTAGATACCACAGTGGATAGGGCATTGAGGAGCTGAGTTCAAATCCTACCTCAGAAAATACTAGCTGTTTGATTGTACCTTAGTTTTCTCATCTGCAAAATGGGGTAATGATATTACCTGATTCACAGGGTTATTGTAAGCATCAAATAAGATTGTATATGTAAAGAGCTTTGGAAACTTTAGAACATTATATAAATACTAGTTGAGATTAGTAGTAGTAGTAGTAGTATTTAGAGGCATTTAGAGGCTAGGACAGGAAAGGATTCTGGATTTGAAGTAAGAAGATATGAATTAGAATCTCAAGCCTGCCACTTACTATCTTTATCATCCAAAGCAAGTCACCTAATCTTTCTGGACCTCAATTTCTCTCATCTTTAAAAAGAGAGTTAGATTAGATCATTTTTGAGCTCTCTTCCAGCTCCAAATTTATGATGCTATGAATCAGTCAATCAGTGAGCATGATCAAGCACCCACACTTCTTATACTAGCAAAAAAACTGGGAGTAAAGAAAATGCCCATGATTGGGAAATGGATAAACATAATGTGGTACATAAATGTAATGAAAATTTTTCATAATCTTTCTAAATTCTAGTGCCTTCAGTCTGTTGATTATTTTCTATTTATCCAACATAGAGCTTGTTTATACATATTTGTATGTTGTCTCCCCCATTAGATTGTGAGTCAGGATCTATATTTTGCCTTTCTTTGTATCCCTGCATTTAGAACAGCATAATAGGAGCTCAATCAATATTTACTGACTGTATTTCTATATTGAAATGGAGTAAGGGACTAGAAGGGAAGGTATTGCACTGTGGAGTACTTATGTTAAATCTTTTACCTGGTTCACTTGAAAGTGAGAATGCCTTCTCCCCTGATTATGTATTCTTCATCATATGCAACTCTATTGTTAGTGATTTCCATCTCTTCCTTATTGTTTTCTTTCTGGTTTCCTTCCCATTTTTGTCTACAAAACAGGACAAAACCATAAACCCTCTGTCATTTTTACCTTCTCTTTGATACAACGGTATTAGGATTCTAATATTCTTTATTTCCCTGTTAACATTTTCCTTGTAAACATTTTATCTATAACTATTTTTCCAATTAAATGAGTTCATGTTTGTTTTTTCATTTCAAAATATCTACTGCATTTTTTCTTTCAGGAATGCTTGGAAATCCTTTAGTCCATTAAAGATCCATTTTTCTTCTCTAGTTTTGCTGGAGAAATTATGATTCAGCAGAACTCTTTATCTTTGGCTATCCTTTATGGCAACATTTGCCCAGTCTTATGTGATCCTTATAATGGATCCTTAGTATTTGAACTCTTTTACTTTGGCTGCTTATAGTATTTATTTTCATTGGCCAGGGAGCTCTGGGTTTTGGCTTTGACCTTTCTGGGAGTTATCATTTTGGAATTTCTTTCCAAAAGTAACAAATGGATCCTTTTTATTTTCATTTTGCCCTGTGGTTCTGAGGTCTGGACAGTTTTCATTCATACTTTCTTGAAATCTGTTATCCAGATGTTTTTAAATGATTTGAGAAAGTCCAATAATTCTTAGATTATCTCTCTTTGACCTGTTTTCCAGGTCAGTTGTTTTTAATATAACCATTCATAGATTTTCTTAAATTCTTTTCAATCTTTTGACATTGTTTTAATATTTTGTATTGAATTGTTTTTTTTTTCTATCCCATTCTGATTTTCAAGGCATTTATTTCTTTAGTGAGATCAATCACAAAATTACTATATTAATTCAGGTGAGACATGATGAAGTTTTGAACCAGCTTGGAATTTAAATGAGGTTGTAGAGAGAGAATTGACAAAAGTTAGGAACTGGATTTGGAAGGTAAGAGAGATGAAAAAGTCCATCTAATGTTGAGAAGAATGGTATTGCCCTTATAAGAAATATGATACATGACAGCAAAATAACTATTTGGACATGTATACGTATATTGTATTTAATTTACACTTTAACATATTTAACATGTATTGGTCAGCCTTCCATGTGGGGGAAGGGGTGGGGAGAAGGAAGGGAAAAGTTGGAATAAAAGGTTTTGCAATTGTCAATGCTGAAAAATTACCCATGCATATAAATAAAAAGCTATAACAAAAAATAAATTTAAAAAATTTAAAAGAAAAGAGCATAAGTTCCATTTTAGACAT
The DNA here is from genome assembly GCF_048593235.1 of Sminthopsis crassicaudata. NCBI lineage: Eukaryota > Metazoa > Chordata > Mammalia > Dasyuromorphia > Dasyuridae > Sminthopsis > Sminthopsis crassicaudata. The sequence continues at coordinate 30,383,364 of NC_133619.1, read as the reverse complement.
GTTGAGTTGAGATACCCATAATCCATGCAGATGAAGTAATGTGGGACTTAAGTTCAGAAGAGAGCCTAGGAAGAGATAAAAAGATTTACAAGTCAATTCTACAGAGATGAATATTGAATCCATTGAGTAGATAAGCAGAACCAAGAAAGAAAAGGATTACAAAAGCCAAAGAAAGACAAGACCAGGAAGAGCAGTGTAATAAAAGCTACAGATAGATCAAGAAATATGGACATCAAAACAATGCCTTTGGATCTAAAATTTAAAAGATTGTTGCCCATCTTTGAGAGAAGCATTGCAAGTCAAGTCAGCAGGCATTTGTTAAGCATCTACTATGTGTCAATCTCTGTGCTAAGTTCTAGGGATACAAAGAAAAGGCAAACACAATTCAAGCCCTTAAGGACCTCATTATTTAACATCAGTCAGCCAATAAGCATTAATTAAATGTCTACTGTGTGCCAGACATTGTGCTAAATAATGATACAAAAAAAATGACAATTTTTGATCTCAAGAAACTTACAATTTAATGGCAAAGACTATAAGCAAAAGAAATGTGTACAAACAAATTATATGCAGTACAAAGTGGAAATAATTAACAGAAGGAAGGCATTATGAAAATGAGGAGTTGAGAAAGTCTTTTAGTTAGTACTTGAAGGAACCCATGAAGCAGAAATAAGGAGGCAGATGATTTCAGTAATCAGGAACAGGGCATGGGTATGGGGGCAATCAGTTAAAAAAAAATGCCCAGAGATCACTTTAATAGCTGAACAGAAGATGGACCAGAATGAGGAGAAATGAGACAAGCAGACCAACTAACCGGAAGAATATTTCAATTCTCCACATGAGAGGTGATGTGGACATGCACCAGGGTGGTGACAATGTTTGGAAGAGAGACGAGGGTGTTTGCAAAAGATACTGCAAAAGTAGAACCAATAGGGCTTGGAGAAAGATTAGATATAGATTGGATCCAACATGTTCGATAGGTGTTGACAAGAAAATAAAGAGTTTAGGAGGATACCTAGCTTATGAGCCTGAAAAAGAAGGCAGGATTCTCAAAAGTTATTGGGAAGTTAAGATGAAGGGAGTATTTGCAGGAAAACCTGGCTTCAGTTTTGAAAATTTTGAGTTTAAGGCTTTCAGAATGATGTTATCAGAAGCCAAATTTCAAAGAGATGAGAAGTCAAGGGGGAGTGAAGGCATCAAAATTAGACTCAGAACTGTGTCATCTGCCCAGAGGTAGTTATTGAAATAATAGGAATAGATGAGGATAATCAGGAATGGTGGGGAAGAGACAAAGCTTGAAGATCATATTTAGGGACCAACTAAGGATACAGAGAAGGAACTATCAGTGAAATAGGAAAATTATGAAATCATATCATGGAAGACAAGGAGACAAGGAAAGGTTAGTCAACAGTGTCAAGTATACAAGAGATTCAAGGAAGACAAAGATCAAATAATGGGGTGACAAAAAATAACAGGGCAAAAACCAGCACTGATCTGTTCATGATTCCTGATATTGGAAAACAGGTAACCTTTTTGTCACTGAGAATCAGAAACCTTTCATATAGGGTTAAAAAAAAGTTTTGAATGATTATATATTTCTGCAGGTTTTTTAGTCTACATAATTTTTCCTTATGATTATTTTAAATGCATCAACTTCCCTAATGGCAAAAATACAAAACTATTTTGTCCTGTTAGCTACAGGATTTGGGGTTTGGGTTTTTTTTAAGTGGATAAATGAACCTCTCAAAATTAATGTAGGTAGGTTCATCTAAACATTTCAACTTCAATTGTAAAGGAATTTCATTATTATATTTATTTTCCTTCTTGTTTTCCCCTTTCATTGTTTTTAAGTGGCAAAGGAGAAAAATATCTCTTCTAAATCAATTCTGATTTCTGACCCAGGAGCAATATGGTCCATTTCACTTTAAAACCAAAGGTACAAGTGCTTCTCGGACTCAGGTAGAAGTTTATGAGCCCAAAACTGAGAACAATTAGCACTCAAAGTAACGTGACATTAAAAACTCAACAGCTGGGAAACGTTTCGTCATTTCTTGCAGAGGATCCCCTGCTGTACAGAATCTTCAGGCAAAGGCAATTAACTATGTGGGCAAATGGCAAGAGGAATAACGTGGAGGGAAGGGGAAAATCAGTGATGTGTGGATGTATAGCTTCTCACCTCCTTAAATTCAGCAGGAATCCATGATCCAATGGACCCCACTGGATGAAATGCAAGATCTAAAGGATATGAAATGCTTATTACTTTTACACAAGTACCTTTTATCACAAACCAATTATGGGGCTGCTGATCATTTCACCAGCCACCATGGTCAACAACACCAAGGAGAAGATTCTCTAAACTCTTTTCATGCAGCCAGTACTCCAAGATACGGCATCACAGAACCACAGGTTCCCAGAGTAGAAAGGGAGAGATCTCAAGAGCCACTGCATCTATTTTATGCCTGAAAAAATAGACACTTATCTGTGTTTTATATATCATATATGTGGATATACATTTATATCTATACAATCCCCATCAAATAGACAATCCACACCAGGGGTTCTCAAACTACGGCCCGTGGGCCAGATGCGGCCACTGAGGATATTTATGCACCCGCCTGGTTATGGCAAATGGGCTGAGGGGCGGAGACAGAGTGTGAGCTTTTGTTTTTACTATAGTCCGGCCCTCCAACACTCTGTGGGACAGGGAACTGGCCCCCTAGTTAAAAAGTTTAAGGACACTGATCCAGACCATTACAAGAACTCCAGCAAGAAGAAGACAACTACATCCTGAAGCAGTTCCATTTACTCTAGGGTGCTTCTAATTATTAGAAAAAGATTTGTGACTTCAAGCTGAAATTTGTTCCTTTGTCTCTTCTACCCATTGCTCTGATTCTGCTTTCTGGGTCCAAGAAGAACAAATCTAAGCTTTCTTTGATGTATGGCCCTTCAAATGCTTGAATGCAGCTCTCATCAACAACAACCATGACAAGGACTTTAATGTGCCAGACACAGTGCTGAAGATATGAAAATAAGGAATGAAAGAATCCCTCCTCACTAAGACCTTGCCCTTGAGGACTTCATCCTGTGTGACATCCTTTGGATTGACAACGCCCTTTCTAAAATAGGGAGCCCTGTAAGAAATGACCAGCAGGAGGAATACAGAGAGGCCTGGAGAGACTTAAATCAACTGATGCTGAGTGAAATGAGCAGAACCAGAAGATCACTGTACACTTCAACAACAATACTGTATGGGGATGTATTCTGATGGAAGTGGAAATCTTCAACATGAAGAAGATCCAACTCACTTCCGGTTGATCAATGATGGACGGAGGTAGCTGCACCCAGAGAAGAAACACTGGGAAGTGAATGTAAATTGTTAGCACTACTGTCTATCTACCCAGGTTGCATGTACCTTCGGATTCTAATGTTTATTGTGCAACAAGAAAATGATATTCACACACATGTATTGTACCTAGACTATATTGTAACACATGTAAAATGTATGGGATTGCCTGTCGTCGGGGGGAGGGAATGGAGGGAGGGGGGGTAATTTGGAAAAATGAATACAAGGGATAATATTATAAAAAAATATATATATATAATAAAAAAATTAAAAAAAATAACTAACTAATTAAATAAATGAAAATTTAAAAAAAATAAAATAAAATAAAATAGGGAGCCCAATTTTAAAATGTCCAGATAGGATAATCTGACAGGGCAAAACACAGGAGGATTATCAATATCACCCCCTGCTTCTAAGATACACTACCCCTACCTAACAATACCTGAGATTGGAGTCATTCTCTTGGCCAGCATGTCATATACCATTGACCCATATTGAGTTACAGTACACTAATTTTTTTTTATTTTTTTTTCCTAAATAAATTGCTCTCTATACATGGTTAATATGGAAACGTGTTTTTTTTTTTCCATGACTTTACATATATAACAAATCATATCGGTTCCTTTATCAATAAGGGAGAAAGAGAGAGAATTTGGAACTCAAAATTTTAAAACAAAAATGAATGTCAAAAATAAATTTTTAAAAAATAAATTGCTGAACAGTCATGTTTCCCCCAAAAAGCTTCACTTTTCAGCCTAAGTACAATATTTTCTCTTTATCCCTTTTAAATTTCATCCTGTGAGAGTCAGCCTATCCCATTAATTTTTAATCCAGACCCAGTCAATAATCAGTGAATTGGGAAGCACATATTATAAACTCCTGCTATGTTTCAGAACACTGCTAAGAGCTGAGAGACAGAAAAGTATGGGAGGGAGACATGACCTCAACGACCTTCCATATTATTAGAGAAGGCAATGGATGAAAAAAAGGAGTATTTACAAAATATGGAAGAAATAGTAAGTTATCTGCTCAAACCAGTGCTTTGCAAAAGGGATCGTGAATGAAATGATGACAACTTAAAGAGAAAGAAAATGAGAAGTTCTAGTCTTTAAGACTATGGGATTTAAAACTCAAAGTGACTATAGGAACAAATTACTTTGTTAAGGTTCCTGTTGAGGAAGAATTTGGGCATTTACAAGTGTTACAAAGTCTCCCTCATCACAACAAGCTAATGGTTCTAGCCAGTTAGCAAACTAAAAAAGCCAGAATGATGAATTGGCCTTTTGTAGGACACTTTCCTGAAGAATGGCTCTTAGTTCTCTTATATGGACTCATTATATATATTAGATGGTGCAATAGATAGGGAAGACAGTTCAAGTCTGACCTCAGTGTCCTGTCTGCGTGACCCTGGGCAATCCACTTACTCACATAATCCTTTTTGCCTCAGTTTCCTCATTTGTACAATGAGCTGGAGAGGGAAATGACAAACCATTCCAGTGTCTTTGCCAAGAAAACCCCAAATGGGTCACAAAGAGGTGAACACAACTGAAATGACTGAACAGCAAAATTAAAATTTGGGACAATAAAAGAAATCTGGTCCTTATTTCATATCTCTGATGTGTATTCATAGAGTAATTTCATTATTCATCTTGTCCTTTACATACACAGAACTTACCTAGGAATACAACTGGGCCTAGAACCAAAGTCAGCTTGCCTTCTCTTAGTCTTACTTTTTACAATGTGAGACCCTTTTGTTTTGCAAAGGATCAACAAGCATTCCTTTGAAGAACCTAATAGGGAGTAAATCTTTACCTTTTGGCTGGGGAAGCAGTCAGGAGGTTCATATATAGATTTTTCAGAGAAAGAGATCTTAGAGATGATCTGGTTAGCTCTTTCCTTTTCAAATGAAGAATCAGAAGCTTGGAAAAATAAAGCAATTTCTCTATATACAGAAAGTAAGCAGAAGAACCAGAAGTGCTCCAGCTCAAAATCTGGGCTTCCACCTGGTGCCTTACTCACCAACTGTCTCTTTTTGTTAGGTAGTAATCTGGAGATTTGGGCATCCTGCAGAAAACAGACAGACAGACAGACAGACAGATATATGTGTACATATATATGTATATATACATATATGTGTGTATGTATATATGTGTGTGTGTGTGTGTAATACATTACATTAATTATATCCATCCCAATTCATTTCTTTTTAGTCACTCATACTAAAATTTTCACCTGCAACAGAGTAAGGCTTTATGGGTAGTTATGTTAAAAGACCACTTCACCATCTCTTTCCTGCCTGCTGAGGGGGTTTGATAAGACTGATATTTCCCTGATATAGCTTCTTTTCCCCATCCACAACATAGAGTAGGCCCAGCCCCCTCCTCCTCTTCTGCACCATGGATTAGCTTTCCCTAAAAGAAGGCAAAACTGTACCCCGGACCTGAATGGCCCAGATACAGCTCCTTGGCCACCTAAGAGCAAAAATCATTCCAGCCAATTGTAATCTAGGCCCCTTGTACCCAGCAGATTTCTGAAAACATGGAAGTCACTCTGTCTTTACCATAGTCTATACGGATGAGTTTACTCATTTGTATATGGAGGGAAAAGGGAGAATGCATCCAGAAAAAAATGTGCCTTATTGCACATCCTTGCTATGTGGGGCAAAACAAAGCTACTTTTCCAAGCTGTTCAATCACTCAAGTGCCTCCCTTTGTCCCTGTGTTGAACCCTAAACTAAGAAGAGAATGCTGGCATTAGAGCCAACTCCAACAGCTGGGATAATACCAAAAGGTGTATTTCACTGGATCTACCACAGAGCTATCATGCAGACATAATGTGATGTTCTTTGTAGGCCAGGACCAAGACACAATTAAACTACGTCATGAAATGTCAGCCTACTAGTGAAGAGCAGGGCTCTGCATTACAGATACTGAAAGTGCTTGAGGTCCTCTCCAAATCTAAAATATGTTGTTGGATCTCAGTTTGAACCTGGCCAGTGCCCTGATACATCTTCAATTGCCTCTCTTTGAAACTCTATTTATGGGTCTTACTGCACTCTATCTACTGGATCACCACCGGTTGCCTCTTCCTGACCCAGAGCTACTTTAAATTCAACATATCAAAACTGAATTCATCTTCCCTATAAATCTTCTTAACTCCGAAGTTGCTCCTACCCCTAGGGTCTCAGCTTCATAATCTAGACATTACCTTGGACTCTTCCTTCTCCCCCCCCCACATATTCAGCCAGTTGCAGACATTCCCATTCCTATCTTCCCAATAGTTCTCTCATTCTAACCCATCTCTCCATCCCCAGCTACTGCCTTAGTTCAGATATTCATCATCCCTGTCTAAATTATTTCAGCTGCCTCCACCTGGTCTTCTTTCTTCAAGATTCTCCACAAATTCAATTCCTTGCCTCCAAACAAATTTTCTTTAAGGCATCACTCAGGAACCATTGATATTCTACACAAGAAATTTCCTATTCTCCCCAAATGCTTAGAGCCCTCCTTCACAAATTACCTTGTGTTTAACTGTTTGGATATGTTTGCATTTATTCACTTTGTATTTATCCTGCATATAATTTAGATATGTTTGCTATATCCCCTATTTCTCTTTTTAAGAAAAGATCCATTCAATCTTTGTCCTTGTATCCTCAAGGTCTAACACAGTACCAGGTTCATAATAGGCACTTAATAAATACTTATTGTTTGATTTGCTGATTTAAAAAAGCAGGAACCAAAGAATTCTCTTATTCTCAAGACACAGATGAAGAGGGAAAAACTGGATGGCAAAAAAGCAAGAAAAAAGGAGTAATGGTCAGATTATGAGGGAAGAAATATTTGACGGTCAAAATAATATCCCAAAGCCTTAGGGATTTAAAGGAAAGTTGGTAAACTCCTCAGCTTATCTTTAAAGTCCTGCATTTTCTCCAGCTAGCCACCTTTCAAAATTTATTTCAGATTATTTCCCTCCATCTCTTATATTCCAGCCCACCTGGTTTAATTGCTGTTCCTCAGACTTGGTATCCCCTTTCCTACCTCCATGCTTTGACCTAATCTGTCTCCTCCCTAAAATGCCCAATCTCTTACTTATTTTCCCTAGTTCTACTTCAAGCCTCTGCTCCCCTAAGCAGAGAATCACATTCTGAATTCCATTCACCTTTCCAGAAATTCCATATTATTCCCCTCCACAAACCCTATCATAGGTCCAGGTCAGCCAGACAATTTGCTCAAAGCTAGCCTGCCATCTTATCCTATCACCATGGCTTATCACCAGGCAGACCTGGAATGCCCTCCTCCTCCCTTTTCCTCACCTTTGCCTTATGGAGTCTCCAGCTTCCTTCAAGGCCTGCCACAAATGCTATCTTCCTTAAAGTCTGGCCTTAATTACCCCAATTTCTTCATATGCTTTCCACCTTGAAATTACTTGCATCTGTTTACCTGTGTGTGTGTATATTGCCTCCCAGCAGAATATTACAGTTCTAGAGGTCATGGACTGTTCTGTTTCCATAACACTTAAGTTGAAGTTGGTCAGATTGAGTTGAGTTTAATTGAACTGAATCCCCTCTAGCCTATCTCTAGTCAGAGAACCCTAGGGATGACCATTCTTGCATACTGTCAGTTCATGCACAGACTACAAATGGGGCACGTACGGGTTTAAATCTCTTCCAGTAACAAGCAGGATGTTTTTGGAAGTCTCAGAAGTAACAAGAGGCAGGAGTGCTAGGCTTTCATCTGTGTTCTTGCCTACCTATCCATTGTGTAGTCTTTAAGCAAGTTGGATAAACTGTCTGGGCTTTGGTGTCCCAGTCAATAAAATGAGGGTCAAGGGAAGGTGTATGCTAAATTATTTCTCAGGTTGTTTCCACATGTAAACATCAAGGGATTTCTAAATGTTCTCTTTTCTGTGTTTTATAATATGATTTACATAAAACAGAGAGGGAGAAAGGGAAGAAGGAAGAGAGAGAGACAGACACAGAGAAAAAGGGAGGCAGAAATAGAAAGAGAGGCAGAGAGACAGAAACAGAGAGAGGGAAAGAGATGGGTAGAGGGAGGGAAATAGAGACAGATATAGAGGTAGCGAAAAAAGGAGAGAAGAGAGACAGAGAAAGAGAGAGAGACAGAGACAGAGACAGAGACAGAGACAGAGAGAAGCAGAGAAGAGAGAGGGAAAGAGAGAAAATGTGTGTTCCTACCTATGATTAAATTTCTGCAAGAAACCGTAAGATGTATACTAGCTGTTCTAATACAATTTGGAAACTCATCATTGGCTACAGTTCTTGATGAGTAACTCTAAAGTATGGACAGTGGAAGTCTCTCTCAGCATGAATAGTTTCAGGACTGCTTCATAATATGTCTTCACTGTGAAACAAAAAAGTTTAACAGTCATTGTCTTACAAACCGCCTAGTATGATAAGAGGTTAAGGGATTTGACTAGGACAAGAAGGCATTGTCAAAGAGAAGCCTGAAACCTAGGTTTTACTTACATGAAGGCCAGCCTTTCTGTCTGCTGTACCGTACTGATTCTCAGGCTTTGGGAAATATCAGATTTTCATGAAATCAATCACACACAATAATTTATAATCTTACCAATTTGTATTATGATGCCATGTTTATAGCAGGGATTTTTAATCTTTTCTGTGTAAAAACCTAAGGATGCCTTCTCAGAATAAATTTTTAATATATAAGAGAATACATAGACAAAGAAAACTGATTACATCAAAATACAGTTATCAATATGTTACTAAAACAAAATCACAAACTCCCAAGTTAAGAAGCCCTGCTTTATAGTATTAAATTATAATACTGAGTTACTCTAAATATTAAAATTTGTCAGATATTTATATGCTATCAAATTTCAGTATGCCATTGAAATATTGCTTTGGGATAGGCCCCATTTAGCATTTTAATGCTTATGATATTTATATAGACCTTCAAGGACTTCACGTGCTGCCTCAGACAGTTGACTGGTCATCATTCCCTCCCCAACAATATTTGTTGACACTTGGGTTCAAAAACAAAGAAGATGGAAAATTTTTGGAAAAAATGTCAAGTAGGAAGCTGCCCACATTTACAGGTAAGTTAATAAGCATTGGGACTTTCTTCTAATATTGCTCTCCTGTTCTTGGTTGTCTACTCTGATGATTGCCAACAGTGAGATTTTCACTACAGGCCAATTTTTCATCCAACATGGCCCTAGACTTCCATTCCCTTTGTTACTCCACCTGAAGACTAGATATTTAAGTCAAAGTACCATAGATATGCATTTTACAACATATCCTTGTGTACACAGTAAAGAGCAGGACTTTAAGTCAAGAAGACCTGAGATGCTCTATGACTAAATGACCCTCAGCAGGTCATAACTTCTCTGGACCTTATTTATATCATCTGCAAAATGGGAATTATAACAGTCCTGATCTTACAGGATTCTCATGAGTGAAGTAAGAAGATGGTCATTGTGCACTTTTTTAAACCTTAATGGCTGTGTAAATGTAAGCCTTGATTATACATAAGATCATAGATTTGGAATTGGAAGAGACTGGGACATCTGTCTCTACCCAGAACAATGATGGCTACTATTTTAGTTGTTGCTTTTAAAAAAAAAAAAAATTTAAAGGAAGGGAGAAAAATTTCATCAATCCAAAAACATAATGACCACTAGAGTTATACTAGAATACTACTAGAGTATTCTATTATTACTAGAGTATTCTATTATTGCAAAGCACTTCACAAATATTATCTTACTTTAAATTCACAATAATGCTAGGTCCTATCATCATACCATTTTACATGTGAGGAAACTGAAGCAGATCAAGATTAAGTGACCTGTCCAGGGTCACACAGCTAGTAATGTGTAAAACATGATTTGAATTCTGGTCTTCCTAACTCCAGAATTTTTATCTACTGCACCATCTGGATATCTATGGAGAATCTAGTCTTTAACCCTGTCTTTCCCCTGGAACTTGGAGCTAGAAGGAAGCTGAGAGACTAATCCAATTCCTTCATTTCAAAGATGAAGAAACTAAGATCCAGGCAGGATTAAGTCTTTTGCCCACAGTTACTCAAGGTCCTGGAATTCTAAGCCAGGGCTTTACTGTATCCCACTGGGTTTTGGGTCCCAAAAGGCTTAAAACCGAACAAGTAAACCTGAAGGGATGTTGAAAGCCATTGATCATTTCTGCTCATTTGAATAATGCCTGGGAAGAACAAGACAAGCATTAGACACCTTTATGGTAACTTTGTCCCAAAACCCATAAGAGCCTGGTCCATACTGAGCTGGATCTTATTATATACTATGTTAGATCTTTCAGGCTGGGGTGGGAGGAGGTAGAAGGGGAGGCCAAAATGCATAAATGTCACTTCTCCAAAGGGCAGTGTCTCCTCTAGCTCCCACTGCCACACTCAGAGAGTGGGAACATAACTGGCTTTGCTAGTAAAGATTTCATATCTATTAATATTAAGGTATTTTTATAGCCTGGTAAAGGGAAAGAAAGTACTTCAAAATTGAAGGGATAGACAGCAGCATAAAAGTTTATTGTTACAATTTTTAGAGCACAAAACCCCCTTCAGCCCACTGACCCGGGAAGACGCCGCAAGACACATGGAGACCATGGGGAAGAGGATCTTACCGATACTGGATGTCATCCGAAGCACTAAATTAAATGTAGGTGTATGAGTCGGCACTCTCTGAGTCCAAACGCAAAGGAGCACAAAGCCCCAGATAGAAGAAAGATGTTTGATGTGTTACGAGAGTGGATTTTAGAAGCCTCTCTCCACAAATCCCATTTATTAAACAAAGCCGGTTTTAGCTAATGATTTTATTTATTTTACATTTTAAAAGATTACAACTGGTATGCTCCACAGTTGCCAACATTTATTACATTAGCAGAAAGCTTAAGGAGCCCTTTTTTGGTGTTTTCCTCCAATCTAATTCTGGATTGCCTTGAATTTCTCATTTCAAACCAATAACAAAATTTTAACAAATACAATGTTTTCGCTGTTTTCGTTTATTGGTCTATTACGATCTAACCATCTCCTTACTTGCATGGGGAATTACATGGTTTTGCAGGCCAATGCCTCCATATTGCCCTGATGAATTGGAGACCACTTTTAAAACTTCGCCATTTATCTTTATACATCCTGAAAGTAAATTACCTAATTTCACTCTGTGATCAAGGGAAATAGATACTGGGTTTTTTTAGCGGTTGGTTTGCTTTTTGTTGTTTGTGATTTAGAGACAGCATGATGTGATGGATTGAGCCAAGAAGACTGGTTTGGATGCTAGCTCATTGGCTGTGTGACCTTCAGAAAATCATATCACTTCTCTATAAAAGCATGAGGTCTAGCCTGATAACCTATAAAATCCCTTCCAGTCCTAAATCTGTCATTCTATGGAAATAATCTGGACTATTTAGTGGTTTTTAAATTTTTACACTGAGAGATCATCAAAGAGATGTCTCATTGATGCACCCTAAGAGCTACTGATTTCCTCTCTTTGAAGACTGAAGGTTGAATGAGTCAGAATTTTTTCTTGGGGCTATTATGTTCAATCACAGATTTGATGTTCTTGCCTTTTAAGAGAACTGCCACCTTATTCCATTTCTTTCTTTCAGAGTCGTCTTCCCGAGTTTCTTTGACCAAAAATTCTCATCACCCAGCTGTTAGGTTTCTGGTCCCAAACATCTCCAAACTTGGAGAGGATCTATAGCCCTTAGGATGCTGGGCACCCTGGGTGACTCTAGGTCCAGATGTTGTCTGCTTAACTGATGGGACTTCCAGTACAGCTTTGAGAATGCAGGGCCACCTCCGTGCCACAGTGAAGCCAAAGTGGGACTTTTCAGAGTCCCACAGAAAAAAAATCTGCTCATCTTTTCAAGTAGATTTAACATCTACTTCTCTTCTGAATAACATCTTTGGCTTTTGAAAAAGACCTAAACCCTCTAGTCTTTGCATTATAAGTTAACTCAGGAATAGGGTACTTTAAAAAATAGTGTTCCCCCACCCATCTCGATTATCTAACTCTGCTGCAATACTGCTCCTTCATCTAGTCTCATGAGCTCTCACCTCCTTTTCTCAGTCATCCCCTCCCCACATATAAACACTCTTAGGTGCAGCCAAATATTCCTTCTTAAAAAACACTCCCATTTCTCAAATCTGCATTTTTGCATAGACCATCCCCTTATTGATGAAATAGACTTCAAGCCCACTTTTGCCTTTTAGATTTTCTTGTTTCATTTAAGGCTCAACCATAATATCATTCTTTTCTACTCCCACTTCCTCTCCCAAAAAACACCTTATATTAACTTTGATTATATTATATTATATTATACACACACACACATATATATATATATATATATATATATATATATATATATATATATATATATATATATATATATATATTGCTAAGTAAGGACATATTATACCCTATCCCCTAGAATAGAAAATCCTTGAGGGAAAGAAGCATTCCATCTTTGTGTCCCCAAGCATTCAGCACATTTTACAATCAAGGAAACTGAGGCAGATAGAAGTTAAATTATTTGCCCAGAGTCATTCAGCTTTAAATAAATGAGGCCATATTTGAACTTGGTCTTTCTAACTCTATCCACTGAGCCACCAGGTCCCCAAAGA